>NC_089814.1:37442054-37459554 GCF_029633855.1 Hoplias malabaricus | reverse complement strand
TCTCCCTGTGTCTGTGTGGGTTTCCTCCGGGTGACTGTCTGTGAGGAGTGTGGTGTGTTCTCACTGTGTCTGCGTGGGTTTCCTCCGGGTGACTGTCTGTGAGGAGTGTGGTGTGTTCTCTCTGTGTCTGTGTGGGTTTCCTCTGGGTGACTGTCTGTGAGGAGTGTGGTGTGTTCTCCCTGTGTCTGTGTGGGTTTCCTCCGGGTGACTGTCTGTGAGGAGTGTGGTGTGTTCTCCCTGTGTCTGTGTGGGTTTCCTCCGGGTGACTGTCTGTGAGGAGTGTGGTGTGTTCTCACTGTGTCTGCGTGGGTTTCCTCCGGGTGACTGTCTGTGAGGAGTGTGGTGTGTTCTCTCTGTGTCTGCGTGGGTTTCCTCCGGGTGACTGTCTGTGAGGAGTGTGGTGTGTTCTCTCTGTGTCTGTGTGGTTTTCCTCTGGGTGACTGTCTGTGAGGAGTGTGGTGTGTTCTCTCTGTGTCTGTGTGGTTTTCCTCTGGGTGACTGTCTGTGAGGAGTGTGGTGTGTTCTCCCTGTGTCTGCGTGGGTTTCCTCCGGGTGACTGTCTGTGAGGAGTGTGGTGTGTTCTCTCTGTGTCTGTGTGGTTTTCCTCTGGGTGACTGTCTGTGAGGAGTGTGGTGTGTTCTCCCTGTGTCTGCGTGGGTTTCCTCCGGGTGACTGTCTGTGAGGAGTGTGGTGTGTTCTCCCTGTGTCTGTGTAGGTTTCCTCCGGGTGACTGTCTGTGAGGAGTGTGGTGTGTTCTCCCTGTGTCTGTGTGGGTTTCCTCCGGGTGACTGTCTGTGAGGAGTGTGGTGTGTTCTCACTGTGTCTGCGTGGGTTTCCTCCGGGTGACTGTCTGTGAGGAGTGTGGTGTGTTCTCTCTGTGTCTGTGTGGTTTTCCTCTGGGTGACTGTCTGTGAGGAGTGTGGTGTGTTCTCCCTGTGTCTGCGTGGGTTTCCTCCGGGTGACTGTCTGTGAGGAGTGTGGTGTGTTCTCCCTGTGTCTGTGTAGGTTTCCTCCGGGTGACTGTCTGTGAGGAGTGTGGTGTGTTCTCCCTGTGTCTGTGTGGGTTTCCTCCGGGTGACTGTCTGTGAGGAGTGTGGTGTGTTCTCACTGTGTCTGCGTGGGTTTCCTCCGGGTGACTGTCTGTGAGGAGTGTGGTGTGTTCTCTCTGTGTCTGTGTGGTTTTCCTCTGGGTGACTGTCTGTGAGGAGTGTGGTGTGTTCTCCCTGTGTCTGCGTGGGTTTCCTCCGGGTGACTGTCTGTGAGGAGTGTGGTGTGTTCTCCCTGTGTCTGTGTGGGTTTCCTCCGGGTGACTGTCTGTGAGGAGTGTGGTGTGTTCTCCCTGTGTCTGTGTAGGTTTCCTCCGGGTGACTGTCTGTGAGGAGTGTGGTGTGTTCTCACTGTGTCTGCGTGGGTTTCCTCCGGGTGACTGTCTGTGAGGAGTGTGGTGTGTTCTCTCTGTGTCTGCGTGGGTTTCCTCTGGGTGACTGTCTGTGAGGAGTGTGGTGTGTTCTCCCTGTGTCTGCGTAGGTTTCCTCCGGGTGACTGTCTGTGAGGAGTGTGGTGTGTTCTCCCTGTGTCTGCGTGGGTTTCCTCCGGGTGACTGTCTGTGAGGAGTGCGGTGTGTTCTCTCTGTGTCTGCGTGGGTTTCCTCCGGGTGCTCCGGTTTCCTCCCACAGTCCAAAAACACACGTTGGTAGGTGGATTGGTGACTCAAAAGTGTCCGTAGGTGTGAGTGTGTGAGTGAATGTGTGAGTGTGTGTTGCTCTGTGAAGGACTGGCGTCCCCTCCAGGGTGTATTCCCACCTTGCACCCAATGATTCCAGGTAGGCTCTGGACCCACCGCGACCCTGAATTGGATAAGGGTTACAGACAATGAATGAATGAATGAATGAATGAATGAATGAAAAATCAAGTCTAAAGACCCAGTACAGACCTGTAACAAATCTGCCCTGAAACAGCACACACTCACACTGCGCTCTGTGGTGTGGTATTGTTTACTGTGTGATTCTTTATGTGGGTTAGTGGAGCGTTTGAGTCATTTCAGCACGATAAGCCTTCATTTAAAACTTAATGGTGGGCAAAGTACAATACTTCTGCACTTCTCTAAGGGAGTAGACGAACACCAGGTCAACGATTATTTGAGTAAAACACCAAATCTCTCTGAAACTCTACATGAGAAAAAAGATATAAAAATAGTATCAGAATCAGCCAGTACTGAACGTTCGGTATCGGTATCGGTATCAGAACAGTAACTGAGGTATCGTGCCACCCTTTAGCAACGAGTGCAAGTTTGCAAACGTTTTTGGTGCAATGTCTTCAAACTGGTTGGTTTTTCACATCTGACACAAACAGAGCACACTTTTCAAGACGAAACCTGTCAAAACAGCGCGAGGGAACGATAATGAATGTCGAAAGACTGATCCAGTGTCAAAATAGATGTCCTATCTTTATCTAACGGGCAAAGGTTGCTTTTATTTGTCGAGCAAAGGTTGCCTTTTGCTTTAAAAGACCTGCCTGTGAAGTCACCGAGTTAGAGTCATCGAAAAGAAAATGAGAAATAAATAAATAACCGGAGGCAGTGAGTGTCTTTAAATGAGCGTCCGGGGGGACACCTGTCCCAGCTGCAGACACTGGACAGAACACAAACGTGTGGTTGGAGTCTAATTGGGCCGTGCGATAAGCATTTGTTGTTTCCTGTGATATGTCATTAACCACAATACTTCCATTAATCCAAGGAGGGAGAACTGGTGAGAATGTCAGAGTTTTCCAGAGAAGGGTTGTGGGGTTGAGGGGTTGAGGGGTTATCCTCAGTGAGCAGAAACAGACCCCGTTTTGTTTTGTTTTTTTCACTTCTAGCTCGTGTTTTGTGTGAGCCTGACCTTGTATGGAGTTTGTTTACCATGTATACTGTCCGTGCACGGCCGGGCGCATGGTGGACGTTCAATAAACTTCTCCGCAGTGGATCTAAAAGAAGCAAAAACACGATGAACATGTGCCTGTGTACACTATAGGTCCTGCTTCTTCAGGATGTAGATAGATGTTCCAACTGCACACATCCAGAAGGTCCTTGGTGGCTATAGTGGGATACTCTGAAGCAACTGCACATGAGCCTAAGCTCACCATGCTGAACTAGAGGGGTGTTCAGCATCAGGACTCTCTCTGGAGTTTGTGATCCTTCGGTGACTATTAATGTTTACGTGGCTGAATGCAATCAACTCCTCAAAGCAATGTTGTATGCGTAAAGCCTTTCCAAAAGAGTACAAGCTGTCACTATGATGCCTTTGATTTAAACACACACTGAACTGACCCTTAACATGTACCCCACTGTTACCCCTCGGTTTCATCACAGCTACGGTATTCTCCTATACTCTGCTGTAATTATTGTCCTCCAGCCTCTGTAGTTGTGAGTGTGTGAGTGAATGTGTGAGTGTGTGTCACCCTGTGAAGGACTGGCGCCCCCTCCAGGGTGTGTTCCCACCTTCCGCCCAGTGATTCCGGGTAGACTCCGGACCCACCGCTGCCCTGAACTGGATAAAGGCTACAGACAATGAATGAATGAATGAATGAATTACAACTACGGCTGTCGTAAAGAAAGATTGTTTTTGTTCCGAAAGTAGTTCCAGTTTCTCCATCACTGCAGTCCTCCCATCCTCATTCATACACATCACTCAGTCTTTTCACCAACAGCTCTCCAGTGGAGTCTGCCGCGGATGTTGAAGGTATTGCTTCGAAAGCTGTGTTTCTATTGGTTTAAAAAGGCAAAGTCTGTCATGGCACAAGCAGTCTGAAATATTACAAATTGTTCGAACTAGAAACAGACTCTACTTCATTAATAACCTCATGCTATTTTGCTGGTACACTTTCAGATAAACTGTCACTGGGGTGAAACCCTCAGGGGATCATTTCACAGTTTTAATTTTAAAGTTGTGTTGGTGTCATACGCCCGGTTTCTGCAACCTTTGATCAAGTTATTCTGTGAATTACATTCCTCCTAGATATGACATGATCAGTTGTGAGTGGTATTATTGGAAAGCGGAAGTGTTTAGGAACCACAGCAACTCAGCTACGAAATGGCGGAAAGTCGCCGACCCGCTGCAGAACTCCTGTAATAGCTGTAGAGAGGCAGCCAACTCCATATTAAAACCTGTAAAGACTGGGATGTCAAATATGCTCCTGTAGGTGTCTCAATACTTTTGTCTGTATAGTGTTTATCTGTTATTGTGTTTTCTATCACTGTTTAAAAGGTAAATGTAAATGATAACTGTAATGTAAAGGAAAGTTTTAATTTTAAAGTTGTGTTGGTGTCATACGCCCGGTTTCATTTCCAGGACGTTTATTATGTTTTTTCAGTATTTGACATTGTTCTATAATTAAATATATCCTCCTTCTGGAGAAGAGAATGTACTGAACCTTTATTGAACTGGACTTTAACACCACTGCTGTACCTTTAAAGATAGGCTACTCTGTAGCTTTAGTGACACTAATGTACCTCTATGTACCTTTTGTTCTGAGAGTGTATGTACCACACCCGTATTATTTTAGGCAGGAGTTCACGGCGGATAGGGGATGTGTGTGAAGCCCAGTCCCCCGTTGGATTAGCGACTGCAAGAGAAAAAAGAGTGGAGGTGGGCGGGAGTTTGTCTGTCGTGGAAATGACTTGAGGGTTTATCTGGAGCCGAGGGGAGGAGTTTGGCCGTGGTCCTACTCCCAACAACATTTATTACATAACACCATTAGGTGTACAGATAACGTTTAAATTGTATTTCAAAATGTACACATCCTCCCACTCGTCATTTTATGGTAAATGTTGCATAGCATTAATTACAATTATATGTTACACACACAAAAAAAACCCTGTATCCCCACGATCTCACCATGAAGGGGTTCTCCACACATTGCCCCACAGCCTGCCTCCATCCCAAGCAGCGAGTTCCTACATCCTTCACCTTCCATCAGCCTGTAACTAATGAGGCAGCTACACCCCTCTCCCAAGGAGGCGAGGTGTGAGACGCTGGCAATAATTCATTTTTCCTGTGGTGTATTACTGTTTATGATGAATTAGGCTTAAGTAAATACTAATGGAGAAGAAATTTCCCATTTTACAAAGCATTTATCTTTCACGTGTCCCTTGAAGAAACCGTATGCAGACGCTCCATTTGCTGGGAACAAAATAATGTGACGCTTGAGTGGAGCCAAAAACAGAGACGTGTTGTTCTTTGTTTCAGTGCGTGTTCCATATCGTGACATTCACTTACAGCCCCGGGAGAACAGGCTCCGACTGTCCTGCGCCGTTTGATGCCCCATTACTACCTTGCACTTCACTGATGCCAAGCTTGATTATGATAAATTGCGCGTTCCTCACTATGGCAGGGAAAAAATTGGGATGATATTGCCGGATAATTTGGTTGTTGAAATGAGCGTGAGCTGTGGAATTTGGCCGTGAGTCAGGGCCCTGTATAGCTACAGTTTGACTGACGCCTTTGTGATGAATGTTTTTTTTTGAAGGGCAAAATAACTAATGGAGTTTGGGCTGTTATTACGCTTAGCCAAAAGCTGAGAAAATGCTGGAATACTTTGCATTTCTCATCCTACATTACACAGCCCTGTATGACCTATTATACACCCACGTTATTATTTTGTTGCATTTCATTATTTTACTTGTTCAACACACTTGTATAATATGTATATATATATATTAAAGCCAGAGAAATATGCCCATGAGTGGTGGTAATGCATCAGTGTGTGGAATTGGAGCTATAGTATTCGGACAGATGTATTAGGACAGACCTCCTTATCTCTGAATAAACATTAACAATAACTATTGAAAAGAATGAGTCACTCCAAAAACTGAATTCAAACATGATGTTCTAGTAGGATACCACCACTGCAACCTGTGATCAAGCTATTCTGAGAATTACATTCCTCCTAGATATGACATGATCAGTTGTGAGTGGTATTATTGGAAAGCGGAAGCGTTTAGGAACCACAGCAACTCAGCTACGAAATGGCGGAAAGTCGCCGACCCGCTGCAGAACTCCTGTAATAGCTGTAGAGAGGCAGCCAACTCCATATTCAGACCTGTAAAGACTGGGATGTCAAAAATGCTCCTGTAGGTTTGTCTGTGTAGTGTTTATCTGTTATTGTGTTTTCGATCACTGTTTAAAAGTTTTGTTTTGGAATTATTTGTTTACTGCAGTGTAAATGATAACTGTAGTGTAAAGGACATGCCTTTGCTCCAAAATGAAAATAAATCGAAATTAAATCATATTCTTAATATAAAATAAACACAGCAGCACTGAGAAATCAGAACATTAACAGAGAACCGTTGATTTAACCGCTAAATAGTGTCTGGTCTTTATCTTAAAGGATTAATTAAAGATAATGTGTTTACAGTTTGCTTTTTGTGTGGAATTCAATTTTGTATTTTTCACAGAAACGAAAAAAGAATTGATGTTTTCATTGTTTTGCTTAATTTTTGAGCTGTGGTCTTTATGTAAGATTTTGTAAAGAATTGAGTCTTTAAACTTAGACTTCTGCAATGATCAGAAAGTAGTGGGAAAAGTTTAGTTTAATGTCATTTTTCTGAACGCTAAAATGAACTGAAATTCACCACACTTTTGGGTAAAGCCCCGTTTGCGTATGTTGTGTAATTTTATGTAATGTCCGGCCTCTGTTATATTCCATACAAAAGGAAGTGAGCAGCTAATGATGCAGGGTGTGGATCTGACCTTCCTGTAGTTACCATGGTGACCAGAAGTCACCCAGTCACCTGCTCTCTGACCTATGTTCTTTAGGGGAAGTCAAATGAGGATAAATGGGGTTCAGCACTGACCTCCCCCTGTCAGCCTCCTTCTGTATCCGGCCCTCACCCCCAAACTTCTCAATACAGAACAAACACCCATTATAAACCTGCTCTTAGATACAGGAGGTAATATATCACTCTTATCAGATGGATTTAAATTAGACAATAGTTACAGTGGACCATTTCATATTCAATACATTTATAGGTACAATACCTCAGAGACACTGTGTCTGACTCTACATCTACAAGGTGGACCACAGAGTGGACAGAGAGTGGACACAGGGTTTAAAAACTCCAGCAGCACTGCTGTGTCTGATCCACTCTACACCAGCACAACACACACTAACACACCACCACCACGTCAGTGTCACTGCAGCGCTGAGAATGATCCACCACCACATCACACCTGCTCTTACTGTGTATGTCAATAAAACAACAAGCTTAAATACACAACACCCACATCACTGCAAAGGACCAGGCCTTGCTGGATTTGCTGTTGAATTGTCTGATCTTCTGCTCAGTGCCGGTCACAACAAACACACCCATGTGTGGATAATAAGATGTCTTTCTTCATCTGAGCAGCAGGGAACACTGCTAACACTGCCAAGTAGTAAGAATCAATGTGTGTGTAAGGTCCCTGACTCGTGAAATCAGTGTTTGCGGGAGATCTGTGAATTTAGCCACACTTTCTCCACATGGTAACGGTACTTTAAAGCACTTCTCAAAGCACAGTGGTAATATTTGAGTCTGTGTACGCCTTTACGACAGTAGGCCAGGAGCATGCAGCCCTCGCAGCTGAAGGTTTCATGGGTAAAGCTCATGTGAAAAATGAAATGGAAGGACTTGTTGGCTGGAATGAGAGTAAGAGAAGGAGAGGCGCTCAGAGTTACTCAAAGGATGCTGGGGAGGAAAATTCTGCCTCTTGGCTTAAAAACGATCATTTCTTATTTATGCAGTTCATTTTGTCAGGAAGTCCAAAGAAATGCCACTCAGGCTGGCATTAATTCTTAATAATGCAGTGATGGGAGGATGTGATTGATAGAAGGCGTTTCTGTCCAGAAGGAGTGTGTTAAGAGGCAGTGTTTTTCTAAGCAACTTACTCTCCAGAGAATTCAGGAGAGGCCAACGTTGTTTGGTAAGTTTTCAGCGATGGCGTCAGCCTGAAAAATCAAGGGTGCAACTTCAGGTTGGACAATGGTGTTAAACAGGACCTCAGTGGGGTCAAAGAAGCTTGCTGTTGTTCAGAGTAGCAGGAATGTTTGGTCAAACATATTCAAGAAACCAAACGTCTAAACACAGCAAATTTAGTTTTTGTTATTTCCACACATTAGTCATGTTTTCACGGGTTTTAAAATCAAGTGTATGTTCATGCAGTCCGGTTTAACAAACACCTGTGAAAGAATAGATCCTTCCCAAGATGTCAGTGAATTCAAGCAAGGTGCTGTAGCAAGATTCCACACTGGCAACAAGTCAGTTTGTCATTTGTCATTTAGCCTTTAGGAACCACAGCAAGTCGGCCACAAAGTGGCAGACCGCGTAAAGTTACAGAAAGATTCAATAACTGCCAAGCTCCCATCCTGCTATCTGCTTGTGAAGTGTGACACCACGTGTGATGTTTCACGCCTTTGGTCCCATCTCACACATTCATAAGACATGTGTTTATGATTATGGTTATAGTTATGGTCAGTCCTGGTGTTTTACTATCGATTATCTAATATAAAGTTGCTAAGGTTTGTAAAAAATTAAAAAGTGTAACCGGAAAGTTGTTGGTTGGATCCCCAGTGCCGGCAGGTCATGACTGAAGTGCCCTTGAGCAAAGTGCCTAACCCCCAACTGCTCCCAGGTGCTGTGGCTAGGGCTGCCCTCCACTCTGCGCACTGCTCACTGCCCCCTAGTGTTCACTAGTGTGTGTGTAAATGTGGGTTTCACTGCACGGATTGGGTTAAATGCAGAGAACATTGTGTGCAACAATAAATTGATTCTAATCCTAATCCTAATTCTAATTCTACATCACTGGGGCCTCGACATGTGATCTCCTGACGACACGGACAAAAGTATGTACAACAATGCGTAAAATGTAAGGGAGACAATGTGCTATTCTCATGTGCAACACCAACATCATCTTGGCATTCCAGGAGTTAAACACGAAACCTTTAGAGAATGTTACACTTTATAAAGAGACAAAGAACAGTTCCTCCTCAAGCAACCTCCAAAGACTTTTAAGAACAGACATTAAAGTGCTTTAGGTGGCCCTCCCTCACCCATTTTTTTTCAGAGATCCAGCCCCAAAATCCATCAAGCGTGACATTAACAAGGTAACACTCGCACAACATTACAAGAGCGGCACCTTAAAAGGAGCCAAAGCTGAACAGAGGAACCTGTCCGCCTCTGCTCACAACTGAATGATGCCTGAATCAGTTTTAGATCGTAATGAAAGTGACTCACTGTGGATCTGAGCTATCCTCAGACAAGAGAGGGACTCAACAATACAGGCTTTTACTAAATACACAGTGTCGCGTATTAACAAAATAGTAACTTTAAAGGAGGATAAAAATACCTTCTTCATATACAGCAGGAGTCAATGCAAAAACGAGTAATTTTGGAGCATTTCTACTGGTTCATTCGTCAAGAAATTTTCACACAGTGTGAGGGACAGCTGCTGTGTGTAAATGATGTAAACAGAACATTGATAAAACGGGGGATACCAGTGTTGCCCCTAGTGTCAGGACAGAGTAAATGTAAGCTCACTACAAAAAGGCAAACTTATAAATGACTAAGAACTAAATCAGTCTGACAGGTTTTTGATAACGCACTTACCTGAGGAACAGGAAAGTCAGCACACACCACAAGAAAACAGGACTTTCATTGTTGAAAATACACAAGTGACTCTCTACACTTCCACTGTGAGAAAGTGAAATAGTGATATTATTAGTAAAGGACCTGCGGTTGTCAAGTAGCAAGAGTAAAGGAAAGTGACAACAAAGAAGCTTCTGGTGATTTCAGAAAAATGGACTTAGCCCAGACTTTAACATCATTTAATGATGACTTAAGGATCGAGAGAAGTAGATGATGCTAAATAACTTCTAAGACTGAACTGGTGAGGTGTAAACCGTGAGCGCAGAACAACTGAAAGCCAAAGGCAAGGGTTCGACTCCTACTCCGGGTGACTGTCTGTGAGGAGTGTGGTGTGTTCTCTCTGTGTCTGCGTGGGTTTCCTCCGGGTGACTGTCTGCGAGGAGTGTGGTGTGTTCTCCCTGTGTCTGCGTGGGTTTCCTCCGGGTGACTGTCTGCGAGGAGTGTGGTGTGTTCTCCCTGTGTCTGCGTGGGTTTCCTCCGGGTGACTGTCTGTGAGGAGTGTGGTGTGTTCTCTCTGTGTCTGCGTGGGTTTCCTCCGGGTGACTGTCTGCGAGGAGTGTGGTGTGTTCTCTCTGTGTCTGCGTGGGTTTCCTCCGGGTGACTGTCTGCGAGGAGTGTGGTGTGTTCTCCCTGTGTCTGCGTGGGTTTCCTCCGGGTGACTGTCTGCGAGGAGTGTGGTGTGTTCTCCCTGTGTCTGCGTGGGTTTCCTCCGGGTGACTGTCTGTGAGGAGTGTGGTGTGTTCTCCCTGTGTCTGCGTGGGTTTCCTCCGGGTGACTGTCTGTGAGGAGTGTGGTGTGTTCTCTCTGTGTCTGTGTGGGTTTCCTCCGGGTGACTGTCTGTGAGGAGTGTGGTGTGTTCTCCCTGTGTCTGCGTGGGTTTCCTCCGGGTGACTGTCTGCGAGGAGTGTGGTGTGTTCTCCCTGTGTCTGCGTGGGTTTCCTCCGGGTGACTGTCTGTGAGGAGTGTGGTGTGTTCTCCCTGTGTCTGTGTGGGTTTCCTACGGGTGACTGTCTGTGAGGAGTGGGGTGTGTTCTCTCTGTGTCTGCGTGGGTTTCCTCCGGGTGACTGTCTGTGAGGAGTGTGGTGTGTTCTCTCTGTGTCTGCGTGGGTTTCCTCCGGGTGACTGTCTGTGAGGAGTGTGGTGTGTTCTCTCTGGATTGGCGACTCAAAAGTGTCCGTAGGTGTGAGTGCGTGAGTGAATGTTTGTGTGAGTGTGTGTTGCCCTGTGAAGGACTGGCGCCCCCTCCAGGGTGTATTCCCGCCTTGCGCCCAATGATTCCAGGTAGGCTCTGGACCCACTGCGACCCTGAACTGGATAAGGGTTACAGACAATGAATGAATGAATGAATAAAGTTTCTATTTAAACTTATTTAAAAAATAATGAAACACCTATTTTCTGACCGTTTTGACTGGAAACGACAGGCTTTTACACACACTCTTGTGTAATTAGTTCATCACACAGATAGAGTAGTTATTTTAGACAGGTGTGGACACACTATCCCCTGGACACAGATTCATCCGGACACAAATAGCACCACCACAATGAAATCAGACTTCCAGTTTGGGAAAGTGGGAGCATGTAAGTCACCCATTTCGCCTTCGCAAAACCCAACAGGTCTGCCGACCCTTTCTTTCGCTTAACAAACCGGGTCCAGAGTGGTGCAGAGGGGCACGAGGTATGAGGGTGAACTAACACTGAATATGAGTACCTTCATAAGAGCTATTCTTGGAAACTCAGTCAACTCCCAGCAGACACAGGGAAATCCATAATCACCGCTCAAAACAAAGGTAAAACCCAGAGAAAATACAACCACAGACGCACCGAGAGAGGAAGACGGACTGCCACCGTTCCCCTGGGATATATTAATGAATCCATGTAAATTGGCATTAATGACTGACACATTCAGAATGGGTATTGACACATTTGTAGCTGGTCGTTGGGATCTTCCAAAGGCACGTGTCCAAATGCCCCACATTTGTTTTGCCGCTGCAAGGCTCCCAAAATACTGCGCTGTAACGAATAAACATCAATAAGCTTCTTAATACCCTCTAATGCCAATAAATGTCACATTACAGGAGGAACAACATATTCTCACCAATTATTCTGTGCATTTTCAAATTAAATTTAAAATTTAAAAGACGACTGAAACCGTAGACTCTACATAAATCTGAGATGAAACCACTTCCATTTGTGTATAAAGTGCCCCTGGATATAAGTGAGAGTGAGAAGGAATGGCCATCAACACAAATGATTTGATCCCAGAGCAGAGGATGTTTACAGCAATGTAAACTGAGGCTTGGGAAAAACAAGATAAATACTCTATAAGCACACGTCCTAAACCAGAAACATTCCCTGAACTGCAAAGTTGAATTAACTTCACGTTATGCATTGCCTCCTCGGAGTGTGGCCCTGTGACTGATTGCTGGGGAGAGCTGGGTGACAGATTTTTTTTTTTAGTTATGGAATATTAAATGGGAAATGAATAAAAACTAAACAGGAAACTGAGATGTTAAAATCCCTGAACTCAGTCCCGTCTTCATTTACACATTTCTATCCATTAAGGATCGCTCTCAGTGCGTTCCCCAGGATCTCTGACTCCGCAACTGGCCCAAAGCCATAGTGCAGCTCATGTAAGGAAAGCTGCCTGAGAGGAAATGACCTCTTTATCTTCCCCGTCCTTCCCAGCTCATAAATCTCTTGGCCATTCATGTTGTGAACAGTGAAGTTTTACCTCTTTCTAATTCACTCCTGCGTCATATAAACTCACTCCATCAAAGACAGCAGAACATCGCGCCTGACATTCTCTCATCAGTACAAGCACAGGGCCGATGTGAGCCCACAGACATAGGACCTCCTGCATTGGTTTGGATTCTATACCTTGAAAAACGTCACTCTGAAATAAAATATGCACTTCAAATCTAGGCCAGGATTAACAACAACTTGCAAACACCCTGTTAACCTTTCTGCCAAGAGCGTATCGTAGGAAGTGGAACAAACACCAAAGATCAGCCCAGTCAAAAAATAATGCACTGCTGTTTATTAAAACAACAACAACAACAAAATAGTAAAAACATTTATTTATATTATTATTATTATTAGTAGTAGTAGTATTAATAGTAGTAGTAGTAGTAGTAGTATCACTAATATAGTACTAGTAGCAATAGTAGTAACAGAAGTATTAGTAACTAGTAACTGTAGTAATAATAGCAGTAGTAGCAGTAGTGCTATATGGACAAATGTATTGACACACCTACGCATTACATCTACAGGCGCAGTTTCCCCTTCGCATCCATAACAGCAGTTATTGAGTCAGCAGAGTGTTTGCCACTCTGTATATTTACAGTCTACAGCTCTGTGGTTGGCCACTTTGTGGCTGAGTTGCTGTGGTTCCAAAAATACTTCCACTTTTCAATAATTAGACACACAGTTGATCATGGAAAACCTATGAGGGAAAATAGTTCACAAACACACCTCCTACTGCCCTAAGACACAAGCTGGCATTGTACTACAGCACCAGAGGTTTTTGGAATGACCAATCCTTTAAAAAATGTTGTTAATTTTGTAAAATTAAGTAATTGTAAAATGAAGAAACATTCACTCACTCACTCACTCACACCTGAGTTGCCAATCCACCTGTTTTTGGAGCGTGGGAGGAAACCGGAGCACCCGGAGGAAACCCCATGCGGACGAACCCACAACCTCCAGGACCCTGGACGCTACCGACTGTGCCACTGTGCCACCCCGGTTTTACACATTATACTAAGACAGTCAAATACAGCAAAGCCTAGCTAATTAAAAAGTGTGTTATAGAGATGACACTTCCTCAGCCTTATCTTAATAACCCAGCCCACATTCGCTTCGCTTAAATGATTCTTTTCTTGGACGCGCTGCCGTTCCGTTTCGTTATTACATTTCCTTAAATGGGAGAAGTGTAGGCAAAAAAAACCCCTCATCCAAATATTTTAAAGCAGGCACCTAAAAGGCAACTTGTTCCTCTCTGCTTCATTTCCTAAGTGCTGTGGGTTTATCTTCTTGATTGATTCTCAGAGCTTTGTGCTTTTATCTTTAATTGAGCAAAGTGCGGCGTCCCCTGTTCTCATTACTCAGTCACTTGCTGCGACAACGTTCTATCTGTGTCTAAATAAGAAACCAATTAAATCACTACCCACCTCAGCTTCAGAATGTACGTGCGGCCGTTCTCGGTTTCTGCTGAACTACAATAAGCTCTCACTTTCATATGTGAGAAAAAAAAACAGACTGAGAAGTTCCACACTGTAATATTACAGTTTTTATAAAATGGACCTGCCATTCATTCCGCCACCATCCAGGGAGCGTGAGGGCAAACACTAGCCTGTGCCCCCTCTCACACTACAGCTTTCACAGTGTCATTGGACAACTCACTCACACACTTGAGTAGACGATCGGCTGCCAAGAGGCCCGGCTTGGCAAGCACTGTGCTTGAACGACAGGGGGCGTGGGGTGCACCCCCCCCACATAGGATACGAGGCCAATCGCGTTGCCCTGGCCTCAGATGGCATAGTCAACAATTGCTTTGTGATAAGCCAAGACTTACACCCCTGCACCACTCAGGAGCCTCTCTGCCATCTGTTCTTATCATTGACTGAGTAATGTACAGTAAGTTATTTTAAGTAAAATAAGAGAGATATATAGATATATACAGTACTGTGAAAGTGTGTGAGGCACCAGAGATTGTGGGATTTGAAAAGCTATTTATCTGAGCAGTAAGTGTTTATTTACTAAAAACAAACAAACAAACAAACAAACAAAAAAAGTAGTCCATTTTGATTTTGATGCCAGCAACTTGTTCCAACAGTTGGGACAGAGAACAAAAGACTAGGAAAGTTGTTTAACGCTACAAAATAATAACAACAACAACAATAATGAATTAGATTAATAGGCAATAGGTCAGTGACATGACTGCGTTTAAAAAGAAGTAAAGATGGGGAGGTGTTCACCACTCTTAAAAATACTTTGTGGGTAAACAATGAACAGTTCAAGAATAACGGTTCTCAACGTAAAATAAAACGTAAAAGCTGGTGATCTCCTCAAGTACGGCACGTAATATCACAGTTTCACATTTCAGAGTTTGTGTAAAGTCAAGCACGGTGTCGATTCTGAGGGTCTTTCCTGAAGACGTAACCACAGCTTTGGTGAGACTTCCGTCCAGTACGGCACAGTTAACCTCTCACTGACCCCTTTCTGGTGTCAATGTGAAAACCCACCATGGCCCTGCCCTTCATTAACCAGCTGAAGGTTTTCTGGGCAAGTCTTTCAGCAACACAAAACCAATAAAGCAATAATCAATGTGCCATCTCAAATACGACCACAGCAAATAATGTGGTTTACATCCAAACAATTGAACTATGGAGAAGATTTGAGAAACAGCTGGAACTCCCTTGGGAGCAGGGGCGGGGTGGAGGATCGTGTGGGATTTAATTTCACAATTAATTGGATACGTTTTTCGCTTCATTAGAGGTTCAGCTGCGGTTGTCCTACAGACATAATTTCAGTTATCATTCTGTTATTGGTTTATGATCAACAGGTTCAGCAGCTTTGTTTTTACTCAAGAATATAATGGACATCTGGTTAAAGGGAAACTGCACCAGCATTTCAGGATTTCTGCAAAATGGTTTTTTTCATCCGCTAACAGTCCAAGGAGCATTTGAACCTCTTCAAAATAACGTGGTGTAATATTACGAGCTGCATTTAAAAACAAATGTGATTTGAATAAAAACAAATGTGTTGTTTACTGCAACATGCAACAGTTCCTCATACCAGGTACCAGATTTCATTCATTCATTCATTGTCTGTAACCCTTATCCAGTTCAGGGTCGCGGTGGGTCAAGAGCCTACCTGGAATCATTGGGCGCAAGGTGTGTATAGAAGAAATGTGGGAAGAAACCGGAGCACCCGGAGGAAACCCACGCAGACACAGGGAGAACACACCACACTCCTCACAGACAGTCACCCGGAGGAAACCCACGCAGACACAGAGAGAACACACACACTCCTCACAGACAGTCACCTGGAGGAAACCCACGCGGACACAGGGAGAACACACCACACTCCTCACAGACAGTCACCTGGAGCAGGAATCGAACCCACAACCTCCAGGTCCCTGTGTGACTGCGATACCTACCTGCTGCGCCACCGTGCCGCCCAGGTACCAGATTTGCCAAATGGAAAAGCTAAAAATCAGAGCCAAGCTGAGCCGAGTAGGGACCATGCAGGGGGAAAGGGACATTTGTTTACATCTCAACCTCAAAATTATAGAGAAACTTTGCAAAACAAGTACGAATTCTCTTTAAGTCTTTGATTAAGTTGTGATTTGCGCACATCTGTGTTTTGCTGTTTCCACAGGAAGTCACCAAGCGTAATGTCCCTGGCTTATTGCTTTGCTTGGGCACAGAGGGGGGGAATGGATGACCTGCACAGCAGTGATATTGGTCAGGCATCCTGTGGAAATACCAACAAGCCATGTTTCCCTAACTGCTTTCACTGCTTCACTGGACTTTGGAGGACAGCGTATGTGTGGGAAGGGAAGGGAAATGTGTGTGTGTGTGTGTGATTTTAGGGTGGAATAAGTTGATTTGGACAACGATGATGTGTCTCTTGTTTCCTAACCACTTCCTTGCCGTGCACTGAGTTGTGCAAGCTGATGTTGTGTGGTTTATTGTGTCCCATGGCATTTGACGGCTCTTTACTTGAGACCTCAGAGCTAATATGACAAAGACATCTCTGTGAAAGGCACTTCGTATGTGCCTTCAGATACAGATTCATTCATTCATTCATCTTCTGTAACTACTTCATCGTGATCAGGATCAAGGGTCAAATGCCTTCGCAGGGCACAGTGCAGTAACACACCCTGGACAGGGCTGCAGGTCATCACAGGGCATCTCACACTCACCCAGTCACTCACTCACACTCACACTCACCCAGTCACTCACTCACACTCACCCAGTCACTCACTCACACAGGCCAAAGCCTGTGATGTAATAATAACATAATCATAATAATAAAGGAGGGGCGGAGGCCTGGTGGTGAGGGAACTGGGCTGTAACCGGAAGGTTGTCAGTTCAATCCCCAGAGCCGACAGGTCCTGACTGAAGTGCCCTTGAGCAAGGCGCCTAACCCCCAACTGCTCCCCAGGCGCCGTGGCTAGAGCTACCCACCTCCCTGGTGACTGCTCACCGCCCCCTTGTTCACTAGTGTGTGTGTAAATGTGTGTTTCACTGCACGGATTGGGCTAAAATGTGGAGTACAATTACCTCTGTGTGCAACACAGTGGCCAACAAACTGATTCTAATTATATTCTAATTAGGGCACTTCTTAAGACACGCTATGGAATTTTCTTGCTCTAGAGGCACATTGTCATAATTTATTGCAAGAAACAGCACCCAGGAGGGTACTCAGTTATTTATTTGCCATACGAAGGGCCGCCAACAGGGCACTTTGTCTCGTATTTACCACCCTTGAGGGCACAAGAGTTCGCCGGTGCCACCTACCATCTGCCCTGAGGCTCTGGAGGTGTGTGGGAGCTACATTTTTGTCCAAACTATTTAATATAGATCAATAGAAATCGAAAAATACACTTTTACTGGAGACTTAACATGACTTTGTGTGATGTAAAAATTTTGTCCAGACACTACCACGAATATACTACGATTACAAATGACTGTACAAAACTCAGCACCTGGAATCACTGGGCGCAAGGCAGGAACACACCCTGGAGGGGGCGCCAGTCCTTCACAGGGCGACACACACTCACACATTCACTCACACCTACACCTACGGACACTTTTGAGTCTCCAATCCACCCA
>NC_089814.1:37419554-37437054 GCF_029633855.1 Hoplias malabaricus | reverse complement strand
TTTCCACTGGATAATCTTTTTGCTTATAAACAAACGCAAAGAGTCACTTATTATCGTAGAAAACTGATCAGTCTCGTGCGCTTCACAAGTGCAATGTCGGCGGTACTTCTTAATGCACAATACACAGGGAGTTAATGTTCTTGTGGTGGAAAGCACTTAAAAAAGTAGCCTTGGAGGACTGCGGCTCTTCGATGGCATTCGGCAGGAAGATGGCATTCTCCACTCCTCCTGGACGGGCATGTGAACCAGCAGACCGTTTCTGCCTATGGCTGTGTGTTCACTGGGAGGTCTGGGTGTCCTTTGTTTCATGAGTGTTCACATGCAATGTTTACAGAGACTCTTGAGCAAACTGGCCAAAGGGGAAAAGCATGCTACAGAGTAAAAAGCAACAAAACAAATCTGCTGTTTTTATTCCAATCCTGCAGTTTTGCTGTGACTCAGAGTAATCCCTGTGTTTACATCATTACTAGAGGAACTGAATGTAACTATACAGCAGAGTACACTAGTCTTTTCCGTGTCGATTCCCCAAACCGTGCACTGACTTACATTTGCCCCAAGAGCAGACACCACTGTTCTGTTAAACTGACATTACCACAGCCCCCCTTCCTGTGACTGTGTGTGTGTGTGTGTGTGTTACAGTGCACAAGCTTGCTGCTACAGAATAAGGTCCTAGACGTATTGAGAATCATCTGCTGTTGTTATTATTTGGGGGAAAGCTGTTTTGGGAATGTTTAAGGTACTGTACTCCAGCTCATTACACGTCCAGTGTTACTAGCCATTTAAATACACTAGGTACACAATGTACATAGTACATGTATATAAGACAAATCGAGACAAATGCTGTGTGTGTGTGTGTGTGTGTGTGTACATATGTGGTACTGTTCCAGTGATGGTGTCCACTTATTTTGTGTCATTCCACCAAACAGATGCCCTTACTCGCGACGCTGTACCTATTTCCACTGTGCCACACTCGTCAATGAAATGTTCGTCACAGCGAGGTTTATTCTATTTATTTATTTTTGTAACGCCGAGCCTACTGCTGAATGTACAATGTGAAGAATTAAAAATATGGCTGTTTGTAAACTTGTGCATCAAATGTGAGTGTTAAATATGCTGTACACCGTGCGCCCTCTGGTGGTAAAGCTCTCGTATTTCAGCCGCTCTGCTGTTGTTTGTCTATGAAAGCAGGGTCAACTGAGCTCATGCTGGAGCCTAAATCAGACTTAATCTTAGTTGTTGACCATGATATTCAGCTCCGGTGATCGATGCCTTGCGTTATGTCTTACTCCTGTTTCAGAGCCTGTGCAGCACTGGGTCTGAAATGACTCCCTATGCACTATTCCCTATAAATACGTACTATACATCGTAGGGAACTGAATTCAGAATGATTTCAGACACTACCTCATGCAGGTCTTTTACCAAACAGCGCAGTGTATTATGGGTATCCACTATCCGATAGTGTATATTCATTTTTGTGGTGCATTGTGGGATTGTTTGAGCGCACTGAAAATTGTCCACTGTTCTCAGACACTAACATGGCCGAACCTCAGAACAGTGTACTATAGTTACCGTGAAATCTACACTTTCTACAAAATGGCTCCCTATTTACTGTTCCCTGTATTCCTCACTAGTGCACTATTAAGGGAACTGACATTTGGACACTACATGTGGGTTTTTACCAGACAGCACAGTGGATTGCAGGTGTCCACCAGTGGTTCTCAAACTGTGGAACGTGAGGCAGCAAGTGGTGGTAAGTCAGGTGACCTCATAAAAATGACTACTTAATTTAAAAAATAATTAATAACTGAAAATTTGAAACTGAAGTTTGCGTAAATGTAGTTTGTTTTAAAAAATAAAAAATACAGGGCTACGATACGGTATTTAGTACGTCTGTAAGAGACGGGGTGGTGCAGCGATCGCTCAGTATTTTACACAATCCATGAAAAGAAAGCCCAGCTTCTGTATCTTAATAAACGTAAACAAAGGCTAGAGACAGATGTGAGTAATTTGGATTCTATTGCAAAAACGGCAAAGTGGAAATGAGAAAAACAAACAGAGACCAACCCCACGAAATACTCCTGAGCCCAGACGGACTAAATCTAAAGGCATAAATACAAAGAACACTTAATATTCATATCATATTCACACTGTATAACAGCACTATGCCTACAAGCGCCGAGAGCCGCTGTGACCGGCCCCCGGCGCCACACTGTTCTCACCTATAGTCTGTTAAAGCACATATTAAGTTGTTCTCTCTTCATGTTTTTATTTCTTTCAAAATTCTTATTTCCCCAAAATTCTATGTTCTCATAAATGTATAATCGTGTATAATCGTTTAAGCCTACAATTATTTATATTCGCTCCATAATTTTGAGTAATTATTTTAGAACAACTTTGTGTAATGCCTGCAATTTACAAATATTCAAGCAAGACATAGGACTGATCTTTAGACCAGTACTTGATCTAAAAAGTTTGAGAACCACTGCACTGGGGTACATGGATGTACACTAGAATTGAGGTGCATTGTGGGACTGATTAAGTGCAGTGAAAACTGTCCAGTGTTTTCGGACACTGCTATAAAATGTGGAACCCCCAAAATAGTGCACTATATGGTGAATACACACCAGTTCATCACAGGTCATTGCAGTCACGGCCACCTTTCACTAACCCTCCACTCATGGGGTCTGTATTCAGCAGGATCCCAGCCCTAAACACAGGTATTTCTTCGGATTGGGTCTTTAAACTGTAGCTGAATATACAACTAAATTTTTTTTATTAATAACGTAGGGAGATAAAAAAAGAATGGCTTCTTATCTCTTTCACTTAAAGCGCACCAGGTCAATATCTGGACTGAATACGAGACTTGTTTACAGTGATTGCTGTGTAAATGTGTCATTCGCCCTGAGCAAATACATCACTGATTTCAGAAGCAAATTATTATTCAGTAATGTTTTATGTTAATCACAATAAACTCCAATGGAACCAACAGCAGAGACGTTTAAGCTTTGATTCAGATGTCATTCTGTTTCTTGTTGCTTATTTATTTCTTTACGAGGCAAGCCATGAAGTATGTGCCGACATTTGCGCAGACGTTTGTTATTTTACGATTAAAAATATGAAAAATACGGTGACTGTGCTGCACTCTGAATGAAGTGACTCTGATCTGGACGCAGCTGTGGACATACCTTCAATCTAAGAACATCAAAGTAATTCAGCAACAAGGAGATAGAGATTTGATGGTGTGTGTGTGTGTGTGTTCAATATCAATCCAACAGGCATCTTCTCTTGTCATGTTAAACTCTAAATGCTACCTATTGCATCTACGAATCACAACATTGCTACTGTTTGGTTGCTGTTAAAGCAACATTAGGTACTATTTGTACCTTAAAGTTACAGCTTTAATATCCTTCTGAGGGTTCACTTGACTGTAACAGAGAGAACAGAGCCTCTGTTACTGCTACTCCGGACTCTGGCACTGCAGAAACTGCACTATGTAACTTTTGGAGGAGGATACAAACCACACCCCCACACACTTTTCTAAGGCAAAATATGACAGGATTCAAACACAGCAGTGTATTCCCCTCTAAGCATCAGGTTTCAGCGCATGTTCCTTTAAATGAGCCGCTCGCTGTTCACCCCGACCCCGAGCGCACAGCAGTGAGGAGCGAGGAGCAGAAGCTCTGGTTTTTAGCCGTTTTCGCTCTTTCTTCTGTTGTGTTTTCTCTGTTTGTACTCAGTATTCTGTATGTTTTGCTCTGTTTCACCTCGCCCAGCGCTCTCACATAAACACTGGTCCCGCTCTGTGATTGGCCAGAGTCAGAGAAGGAGGCGGGGCAATTCTGAAGTCTCTGCACTCTATGTAAGAAGCAGCACAAAAATAGAACCGTTGGTTATATCCCGTGATTTCAGACTTAGGAAGCCCACAGAAAATAGCCTGAATGATCTTGTTTCACAGTGTGTGGGTTGGTAGGCTCCACATCGGTGTTTTGAAATTGCTCACCTATCTTAAATAGTGCAGCAGATACATTCTGATCACATAATGCAGCTGCTTCACCACATAATGACAGCTTTAAATAAGAAACCAAAGGACCCCAACATTGAGCTGTGCAGCACTACAGTGTGTTCTCTGAAGGGACAGAGCAGCATCCAATACATTTGGGAGAAGACGGAGTACTAGTCAACATCAATATGACTTCACTAATACTCTCATGAACGAATGCCATAAAATGCTCACAGAAATGTTGCGTTATTTAGAGTAAGAGGAGGAGGATATACAGAAGGACATATTGGCTACAAGAGTGTCCATAAAGATTTGCCAAGGCAGTGTAGGTGTCACATGGCCTTACAACTGCTACTATCATCAACACATCCCTTTATACAAGAATATGTAGAAATTACTAGAAAAGCGCCACACGTTTGCAATGTATTTGAGGCGGCTGAGCGCCAGAGCCAGTGTTACAGTAAGATTGTGTTCCTCATTTGTCCATATTGGGCCTGTAGCACAAACCTGAGTTGTGGGTGGACTGCTCTGGAAGTAGTGTCGGAGCTTCCAAGACAAATAAAGAAATGCCGGCAAAAATGACTGTACTCACTTTGAAGATATTGGGCTCATTAATTTCTCGCTCTGAAAACCACTGATGTTGCCAGAGGCATTACAGAGAATGCCTGTCACCTCTGCCCTAGCAGCTCCTGTTTACACTCATTACTTTAACTAAATATTCAACAACACACACACACACACACACACACACACACACACTCCAAGATTCAGTCAAGTTTCTACAGTAAAGTCCTGCTCTAACTATAACACATGTATCTACACGTGTCTATGAAATATACACATATATATATTAGAGCACATTACAGTAGAACCCCGGGAGTCGACAGTAATCCGTTTACAACTGATGCAGTCGAGTTCCGAACCAAATTTCCCCATAAGAAATAACTGAAAACCGATTAATTGGTTCTCGACTAGGGACCAGATCTGAGGGGGGGGGATTCATCCGAGAACTTACATTTCTGTTTGGTCACAGCTGCTCGAGATGAGGGTGGGTACGTGAGCTTTCCCTGATGTAAACAAGGACTACTGACTTGCAGACTGACCAATTAAATGTTTACAGAGAAGGTTATCGACCAATAACGGTAGCTCTACAGTCAGACCGTCCAATCAGAAGATTTTAGGCTACTTCACCACGCCCCCTTCTCACTCAAGTGATCCAATCGGAGTAGGGGAGGGCGGGACTAGTTTGTGAACCAAACGCTTCTCGAATATTCTACGTAAGCGCTAGAAAAACGTTTGTGAAATTCCGCCTGGACATTTTTTTAAGTCTAAAAAAGAGGACATGTCCGGGTAAAAGAGGACGTCTGGTCACACTATTATCAACCATCATTTTTTTTACCATATATTTCCCTATTTCCTACAAAAATGATCAACAGTTACACTCTTAGGTGAGTAACACTGTATATTTCTCATGTACCTTTCTAGGGACCCATCTTTGTTATTGTTTTTTTTTGCTAAAAAAAGTCACAAAACGCGTGAATTACGCAAAAACCTGGAGCACAACCTCAAAAACAACGCCGTAAACTGACGCCAAGTAGCAGTTAAGCTCAACACGAGCGGCGTTTGTTTACAAGTCGCGTGGGTCGGGTCGGGTTCCGAGTTTTAAGGTCGACCTCCGAGTCAACTTCCGATTCTCTCGACTTCAGAAACGGTCGACTCTGATGTATGCTCTGATGTAGAGCGACTGACGTAGGGACATAATGCTAACTCTTATGCATCCAGAGTTATTGCTGTTTTTCTATTCTCTGTATGATGTTACACACCTGTTCATATGAAATCACATGACTACACAGATAACTACCTGCTTAGAGGCGTAGTGAAATACGTTTACAATCAATTTACTAAGTGCACAGATTCAAATCTCTCTTATGTTTGTCAAAATATGAGCAAAAACGTAAAAACAAGAGGTGATTTGACGTGCAGAGACTCTTAGGATTTCATTCATTCATTCATTGTCTGTAAGCGCTTATCAAGTTCAGTGCCTTCCCGAACTCACCGGGCGCAAGGCAGGAACACACCCTGCAGGGGGCGCACTAAAGATGAGTTGAAAATATATATCACTCTGTTTGAACCTGTGAAGCTTATACGCAATAAAAGTGGCACAATTGTTTAAATACTTTTGTGTGGCACTGAATAAACACCCCTGGGGGCTATAAGTGTTTAGTTCACCCGTGTCCAGATGGATGTGAGAGGATTTGCACTCCTGTACACTTACCAGATTGATATAAACCAATGTGGAATACATAGTTTCACCAGCTGATGACCTCAGGAATCCTCAGCTTAGCATCTGAAAGCAGACAATGAAGCAAGTGGGTACAGACACTGTGTAACTGACGTATTGTCATTGTCTTATTACTACACTCTCTGGTTCAGCAACAAAGAGAGAGAGAGAGGAGGGGGGGGGAGGTAGAGAGAGAGAGCGGGGGGGGAGAGAGGTAGAGAGGAGAGAGAGAAGACTGTGCTCCCACACAAAGCACTACAGCACCGAACCCTCACACACAGCACAACACAGCAGAACCCTCAGCTCAGGACCAGGACACCGATCAAGACCAACACCCTTCACTACACACCTCCATTACCCTGATGAAGGAGCACTTCACTCGACTGGAGGTGGAGTTAGTGCACCTTCGGGAGATGGTCCTGGAACAGCAACCGGACAAAGAGCTGACAAAAGACAGAGAGACCTACAGAAAAGAGCTGGCTGAACTTAAAGCACAGGTAAGAGGACTACAGAAGGACAGGGAGAGGGACAGGGACAACCACAGAAAGGAGATGACTGCTCTGAGAGAGGAGCTGAGACAGAGAGACGACATTGTACGGAGTCTGAGAAACCAGCTCCTCAATCAGCAACAGGCTCCTGTAACAGCACAGAAACCCACCCAGGACCTGTTCACCCACCCCCAAGATTCAACCTCCACCAGCCCACAGCAGCCTCTACAACCACCTCCTCTTTTAACCCCAACTGACTCAGAACAACCTCCTCCCTCAACCTCCTCCAGCCTCCAAACACCTCCACCTTTAACCCCGGCTGACTCACAACAGCCTCTTCCCTCAACCTCCACCAGCCTCCAAGCACATCTGGAGCCCAGCGGGACTATACACCATCTGAACATTGCACTGCTAATGGACTCCAATGGGAAGTTTATTGATGAGAAAAAACTCTTCCCTAAACATAGAGTCACTAAACTCCGATGTCCAACTACAAAAAGAGCATTGGAGCTACTCTCTGAGGCAAATCTGGGCTCACCAACCCACATCATAATCCACACAGGAACAAACGACCTGAGAGCTCAGCAAGAGAGAGTGGCTGTGTCCCTGAGAGCAGTTATAGAGAAGGCCTGCAACACCTTCCCTAATGCCAAAATCATCATCTCCACCCTGCTGCCCCGCAAAGATTTCCACCCGGATACGATCCAGAAAATCAACGCCAGGATCTCCAGAGAGTGTGCCCTCCGACCCAACACCCACCTCGCCCACCACCCGACTCTGGACACAGCCTGCCTCTTCGACCACGTCCATCTGTTCAAAGAGGTAGTTCCTGTGTTTGCAAAGACACTAAAAGATGTGGCGCTGGCCCGGAACATCACCACACACCAACACACCACTGGACGTGGACCTCGATACACACAGCCTTCAAGACCTTCACCACGACCTGCAGAACGACCGATCTCCCGTCTGAGACCTCAGCAACATGGTCATCATTATCCACCACTACCAGACAGGAGGAGGAGGAGCCACTATGAACACCCTGCTCCCTCACCAGCTCCATCACCTAGCACAGGTACACACACTGCACCACTGAACCAGGGCCCAACACCAGCTCCTCAACTCCAGATCAGACCAGGAACACTGAGCTACGTCCAGGCGGTCGGCAGAGCAGCAAACACCACCACCTCTGAGCTGAGAGACATTCAGCAGATGCTCAGCCACATCTGCACACATCTGATGGGACACTGCCGGTGGTAAGAGGCATATTACCAGAGAGGTAAAGGACATTAATTATTCCACAGTGTACATTATTTCCTCTCTGTACCGTGATTAACACAGAAATGGAAATTTGATCTTTTTTATTAATATTAATTATCAGTCTATTGTTTTCAATTATCTCTCTTATTTTGAAATTTTAGAAAATAACACACTTTAATTCACACAGAATGACATCTTTTCGCATCTCTCTATGGAATATCCAAGGTTTAAACTCCTCTTTATTTGGTTTAAAGAGCAGAAACCCTGATTTTGTACAAGAAATAAGAAATATAGATGTATTAATTTTGCAGGAGACATGGAGTAGAGGAGACGAGCCCACTGGTTGTCCCCCAGGTTACAGGGAGTTAGTGGTGCCCTCCACTAAATTAAAGGGAGTTTCTCAGGGAAGAGACTCGGGGGGGATGCTCCTCTGGTTTAAATCAGAACTTTCTCAATCGATTCAAAAAGTAAAACAAGGGGAAAATCTTCTCTGGATCAAAATTAATAAGCAGTTAATCTCAACCCCCCAAAATATATTTCTCTGTGCCATCTACATCCCCCCAGCAGAATCGCCCTATTTTAAAGAAGAAACCTTTTTGGATTTAGAACAACAGATCAGTCATTTCCAAAAACAAGGACATGTGGTTATCTGTGGAGACCTGAACGCCAGGACAGGAGCTCAGCCCGACTTCATCAGCTCTCACGGTGACCACTTTATAACAGGGAACAACGTCCACTTCCCAACGTTCCACCGCAGAGAAAACTATGACAAATCTGTGAATGCTCATGGGAAGAGCCTGCTACAGCTCTGTCGAAGCCTGGGTCTGTACGTCGTAAACGGTCGACTACGAGGGGACTCCTACGGTCAGCTCACCCACAGCTCGGCTCTCGGCAGCAGTACGGTGGACTACGCTATAACCGATCTGGACCCGGCCTTCCTCAGAGCCTTCACGGTCAAGCCACTAACACCCCTCTCAGATCACAGCCAAATCACACTCTATCTGAACAGAATCATTAGAACTGACCACAAGAAACACCCCAGCACACTGTACAGACTCAAAAACACACTCAGGTGGACTCCGGACAGCACTGACCAATACCTCCACGCCGTAAACAGCCCGGAAATCCAGACACGTCTCGACTCCTATCTGTCAAACACCTACCAACAACATAAAGAAGGTGTTGATGTGGCTGTGGAAAACTTAAATCATATCTTTGATCATGCAGTCCGACTTTCTAATCTCACAATCAGGAAAAACAAACCAAGAAAAATCCAATCAGACACATGGTTCGATCATGACTGCAAGAGAAAGAGAAACAAAGTCAGAAAATTATCCAATCAGAAACACAGGGAACCCTTTAACGAAGAATTACGCACTGAATACTGTGAGGTACTGAGAGAATACAAACACACACTCAAAACCAAAAAGTACAAATACATACAACAACAAATACACAACCTGGAAAATTCAATGAACTCCAATTCATTCTGGGACAAATGGAAGTCATTAAACAGAAAACATCAGGCTGATTTAGCGATCGCTGATGGAGACGTGTGGAGAGATCATTTTGAATCATTGTACAGTCGTCAATTATTAAATACACAACAACAGCAAATATCCAGTAAATTAGAAACACTCCACACAGTGATCAAAGACTATCAGAACCCACTGGACTTCCCCATCACAGAGTCAGAGTTAGAGGAACAACTCAGAGGCCTCCAGCCCAGAAAAGCCTGTGGTACAGACGACATTATGAATGAAATGATAAAACACACAGATTCAAAATTCAAATTGGCCATTCTCAAACTATTTAACCTTATTTTAAACACAGGCCACTTCCCCAGCGTCTGGAGCGAAGGTCTCATATCCCCCATATTCAAATCCGGAGACAAATACGACCCAAACAATTACAGAGGGATCTGTGTGAGCAGCAACTTGGGCAAGATCTTCTGTAGCGTCCTCAACACTCGACTCACGGGTTTCCTCACAGACCATAACGTCCTCAGCAGAGCTCAGATCGGCTTCCTCCCGCACCACCGAACCTCTGACCACATCTTCACCCTCCACACGCTGATAGATAAACATGTACATCACAATAAAGGCAAAATCTTCGCATGTTTTGTAGATTTTCAAAAAGCGTTCGACTCCATTTGGCACATAGGATTATTCTATAAACTTTTAGAAAGCCGTGTTGGGGGGAGAACCTATGACGTCATTAAATCAATGTACTCTCACAGTAAATGTGCAGTGAAAATGGGAACGTTCAGGACAGAGTTCTTCCCACAGTCTCGAGGAGTACGTCAGGGCTGCAGCCTGAGCCCCACTCTCTTTAATATCTACATTAACGAACTGGCTGATAAACTGAACCTGAGTGACTCAGTACCCGGCCTCTCTTTGGGGGACACCAAGGTCAAGTGCCTCCTCTACGCAGATGACCTTGTTTTACTGTCACCGACCAGAGAAGGACTCCAGGAAAGTTTAAACGTCCTGGAGAACTTCTGTCAAAACTGGGCTCTGACAGTAAACCAGAGAAAAACTAAAATAATGACATTTCAGAAGAGGTCTAAAAATCAGGGGAACTACAATTTTACAATAAACAACACCAACATTGAGCACACTAAAACTTACACGTATCTGGGGATAACCCTCAGCTCCACGGGAGGTTTCGACTCGGCTGTGAAGGAGCTCAGAGAGAAGGCCAGGAGGGCTCTATTTTCCATCAAAAAGTCCATTAATTTCGAGATACCAATTCCAATCTGGCTGAAACTGTTCAGATCGGTTGTTGAACCCATCGCTCTGTACGGCAGTGAGGTGTGGGGACCCCTTACACAGAGAAGTTTTACCAACTGGGACAAACATCCAATTGAAACCCTGCACATGGAATTCTGCAAAAGTATCCTTCATGTGCAGAGAAAGGCCCCCAATAACGGCTGCAGGGCCGAACTAGGGCAGTACCCCCTCCTCATAGCCATTCAGAAAAGAGCTCTGAACTTCTGGAGGCATCTAAAATCCAGTGACCCCCAGTCACTGCACTACAAAGCCCTGTCCAATCAGGAGCTTCACATTGATAGGAGTCCCCTCAGCCAGCTGGTCCTGGCCCTCAGTGACCTACAACCCAACGACATCACCGAGTCCAAACATCCTCACCACACACTCACTCAGAAAATCAGACCCCAACACATCATCATCCAACAACAAAACAATTATCTCACACACTGGACTCACACCATACACCAACAACATAAACTACAGAGCTACTCAGCCCTCAACAGGGACTACACACTGGCCAAATACCTCACAACCATCAGGGAGAGGTCACTGAGGAAGACACTGACCATGTACAGACTCAGTGAGCACTGTCTGGCCGTGGAGAGCGGCCGTCACAGACAGAACTGGGTCCCCAGAGAGGACAGGCTGTGCTCTCACTGTGAGCTCTCGGTGGTGGAGACAGAGCTACACTTCCTAACCCAATGCCCCAAGTATGAGTCCGTCAGAAGCAGGTTCTACCAGAGAGCGAGTCGAGTCTGTCCTGAGTTCCTGCTCCTCACTGATACAGAGAAGCTCCAGTATGTACTGGGAGAGAAGGAGGAGCTGATCCCACACGCAGCCAAATACGTGACAGACTGCCACAACCTGAGGGACAACCAGTGTGGACAATCAACAGTGTAACTAATTATTACTGAATATTACTGATTATTAATGATTATTAAACATCTATATTGTCTCCATGCTCTTATTTTCCTTTTTGTTTGATTGTCAGTAATCTTGTAAATATCATTTCCTGTTGTTGTAATTGTATCTGTATCTGTATGTTTATGTATTTTCTGTAATATGCTTTAGCAACAGTGTATTGTATTACATTCATGCCAATAAAGCACTGCTGAACTGAACTGAACTGAGAGGTAGGGAGGAGAGAGAGAAAATTGACAGAGAGAGAGAGAAAGAGAGAGAGAGAGAGAGAGGTAGAGAGGAGAGAGAGGGGGGTGGAGGAGGAGGGAGAAAGAGAGAGGGGGAGAGAGAGAGAGGTAGAGAGGAGAGAGAGAGGAGAGAGAGAGAGAGGAGAGAGAGACAGAGAGAGAGAGGGGAGAGAGAGAGAGAGAGAGAGAGAGAGAGAGAGAGAGAGGGAAGAGAGAGAGAGAGGTAGAGAGGAGAGAGAGAAAATTGACAGAGAGAGAGAGAAAGAGAGAGAGGGGGGAGAGAGAGAGAGAGGTAGAGAGGAGAGAGAGGGGGGTGGAGGAGGAGGGAGAAAGAGAGAGGGGGAGAGAGAGAGAGGTAGAGAGGAGAGAGAGAGGGAGAGGAGAGAGAGAAATTAGAGAGAGAGAGAGAGAGAGGAGAGAGAGAGAGGGAAGAGAGAGAGAGAGGTAGAGAGGAGAGAGAGAAAATTGACAGAGAGAGAGAGAAAGAGAGAGAGGGGGGAGAGAGAGAGAGAGGTAGAGAGGAGAGAGAGGGGGGTGGAGGAGGAGGGAGAAAGAGAGAGGGGGAGAGAGAGAGAGGTAGAGAGGAGAGAGAGAGGGAGAGGAGAGAGAGAAATTAGAGAGAGAGAGAGAGAGAGGAGAGAGAGAGAGAAAGAGGAGAAGAGAGAGAGAGAGAGGAATCAAAAAGCAACCAGGTGTAAATCACATCACATAACACAGAAACACAGTATTATATCATTCGGACATAGTATACATTCATAAATTCTCTTTTTCCATTCTCTTCAAACCTCTTCCCCATCACTGTGGACCTACCAGCCCAGCTTAGAGCTGCTGAGGCGATATCTCCACCCCTCCCCGTCCTAAGCTACCATCATATGATGAAGTTTGGACTCCTCTTTTCTTAATTAACGTGTGGATTGTCGAAGCGAAAATAAGAACATTATTTGCAGAGAACAGCCCTCTACATCAGTAATCTCCTCCTTAGCGTAGTTTGACACAGCTGTTATACTAACACCTAGTGGCCTGGAGGTAGAAGAGATTCTGTGCTACTAGAAAAATGGCCACCTCCATGTGGGGGACCCCACATGATAGAAATGATAATAGATAAATAAGAAATAATAAACAGTCAGTAAACAGGGATCTGAAGAGACTCCAGGAGAAGAAGAACACGGCTCTCTCTGCTTCGTCTGCACTATGTAACTCCTGGCCAGAGAAATGTGCCGCAGCGGTGTGGGCGAGTGGGTGATTATGCCGTGAAAAGGTCACGCTCAGTGAATAAAGGCTATCAGCGGAGTGACCTATTGGGCAAGCGTCAGCTGCATCAGGTTCTCTCCTCTGTCACCAAGTGCATGTACAGATCAGGAGGCAGATGATAAGCCCACTGCACCGTAACGGAGCACTGGAGAAACACTCTGTTGCCAATGTTACTGATAAAGCCTCTGACGAGAACAGGAATGTTCTCCAAACGAGCGGAACGTACGCAAGTGCTGATTCCTCAGGAGACACAGTGTGTTAGTTTTTCCTTCCCTCTGATGATACAAAGACAGTTTAAACTCTTGCTGCGGTGGGTGTCCCTTTCATCCTCGGGGTGGGGGTTGCATCTTCAGTGGCTTTGTCAACAGAACTGAACATTTTCCACTGCATTAGCATTGTTTATAAGTTGCACTGGTTCCGTTAGATTCCATTAGCCCCATTAGCATTTTTCTCATAGGGTCTAATAGAAGACTGTTAGCACGTCAGACTCAAACGCATTTCTCTGCTATAACACTTAGCATTAGATGAGCTTTGTTCTGTTTCTGCTCTATATGAACTTTGGTGGTGTGGTAGGTTTATATGCTACGTTAGTTTTTGTTTTCTTGATAAATTACTGTCATTTACAAAATAAGCAAATGTTTACAGATTTATTTTGTCACTTCTTCTGAATGTTTAACACTTTTTAATAAATAAAAACATTTAATATAATTAATATGTATTAAATATTCATTCATTCATTGTCTGTGACCCTTATCCTGTTCAGGGCGGCGGTGGGTCCAGAGCCTACCTGGAATCATTGGACGCAAGGTGGGAACACAAACTGGAGGGGGCGCCAGTCCTTCACAGGGCGACACACACTTACACATTCACTCACACAGTCACACCTACAGACACATTTTAGTCTCCAATCCACCTACCAACGTGTGTTTTTGGAGCACGGGAGGGAACCGGAGCACCCGGAGGAAACCCACGCAGACACAGAGAGAACACACCACACTCCTCACAGACAGTCACCCGGAGGAAACCCACGCAGACACAGAGAGAACACACCACACTCCTCACAGACAGTCACCCGGAGGAAACCCACGCAGACACAGGGAGAACACACCACACTCCTCACAGACAGTCACCCGGAGGAAACCCATGCAGAAACAGAGAGAACACACCACACTCCTCACAGACAGTCACCCGGAGGAAACCCACGCAGACACAGGGAGAACACACCACACTCCTCACAGACAGTCACCCGGAGGAAACCCATGCAGAAACAGAGAGAACACACCACACTCCTCACAGACAGTCACCCGGAGGAAACCCACGCAGACACAGGGAGAACACACCACACTCCTCACAGACAGTCACCCGGAGGAAACCCACGCAGACACAGGGAGAACACACCACACTCCTCACAGACAGTCACCCGGAGGAAACCCACGCAGACACAGGGAGAACACACCACACTCCTCACAGACAGTCACCCGGAGGAAACCCATGCAGACACAGGGAGAACACACCACACTTCTCACAGACAGTCACCCGGAGGAAACCCACGCAGACACAGGGAGAACACACCACACTCCTCACAGACAGTCACCCGGAGGAAACCCACACAGACACAGAGAGAACACACCACACTCCTCACAGACAGTCACCCGGAGGAAACCCATGCAGACACAGAGAGAACACACCACACTTCTCACAGACAGTCACCCGGAGGAAACCCACGCGGACACAGGGAGAACACACCACACTCCTCACAGACAGTCACCCAGAGGAAACCCACGCGGACACAGGGAGAACACACCAAACTTCCAGGACCGTGGAACTGTGACACAGACACTATCTGCTGCGCGACCATGCCGCCTGTATAAAATATATTTCATTTCATAAAATAAATATGAATATAACATTTATTCCGTGTTATTTCAGTGTTTTGTTCGTATCGCCCAAAAATATCGTTATCACCAAAACAACCTGAAATATTGTGATATAAATTTAAGGCTGTATCGCCCAGCCCTAGTGTCCATGAGAAACATTAAGTCACTGCTTATTCAAGGCGATGCCTATATTTCTTTGCATCCCTTTCTAAGTCAAGGCAAGGTAAGCTTTAAAAACAACACCTGGTGAACAAAATTAAAGAGCACAGAGTCCCTGAAATGACGGAACTGACACCTCGGACACTTTGACACTTGTTCAAATCTCCAACCTGCTTCAAGCACTCCCTGAAAATGACAGCACTTTTCTTGATCTGGCTTCAAACTGGGGCTGTCAGTCTGAAGTGCCTTATGAAATGTCAGCCGGTCAGTTTGGTCTGGGCCTGGTCCTGTATTAGAAACGGTCAGCGCTTGTGGTCAGTGATGTGTCTGGCTCTTGGAATCGAATACTGCCAATGTTCACTTGTCCGCTTTAATGTAACACTTTCCTTTAACCAACCACCATCCATCCATCAATACATCCATCCATCCATCCATCTGTCCATGCACTCACTCCCCTCTCTTTCGTCCATCTATTTGCATCTGACTCATTTCCCATGCATTGGACGGCATGGTCGTCACTGGTTGCCATGGTGTGATGTGACCAATGATGAATTTCTTGGGGGTGTTTAATGTTGACAATCCATTGCCAGCGATGCTAAAGTTACAGAGATGCGAAATCCATATTCATAACGATACGTACGTCCAGGGGAATAAACCCAAGAGGGACGTGGGAGTCTTGGAAATAAATGTAAGCTTTTTCAAAACGCATACGATTCCAAACGTCAGCGGTGTGCTGCCGTGTCTGACCCTCAGGTAACAGCACAGAACACCCCCAGCAGATAAACGTGGTTAAAATGTGGACATATGTCTTTCATTAGACACAGTACACAAGGCCTTTCACACACTGCTGGAAAAAACCAGATTTCCTTCAAGTTCAAGAGGCCAAATCCGAACGGTGCGGTCAAACTTTAATTCATGCTTGCATTTTCCACCTCGGTCGCCATGGTAACGATGCAAGTGGGAGTACACTGGCAAGAGAGGGGCAGATGCTTAGATGCTGATGCGCACTGTTACTTGGCAACTGTAATTGTCTAACGGAGGGAATGTAGACTGACAACAGATTCGCACACCTTAGTCGAATGTGACAGGGTTGGGTGACCCTGCAAAACATAGCTAAACATAGCTGTAAACTATAACCAAAGTTCAGAGACTGGGTTTGCGTTTGAATCATTGCAGAAGTAGTCACTGTAAAACTACAACACGTAACGTTAATAAAGGTAAGATAAACGCCTGTTAAAGGTTAGAATATATGAGTGTGAACCGGCAGCAGCCTAAAATACCTGGAAGTTTAGTTTCAACATCCTGGAGGGGGCGCCAGAGCTTCACGGGGCGACACACTCACACATTCACTCACACTTTTGAGTCGCCAATCCACCTCCCAACTTTACCGTGGCTACACAGACCTTAGAGTTTTATAAAAAAATGACCTAAGAACCGAATAAGTGTGAAATAAATGGAAGCTTTAATCGGAGAACGTTTGACACACGGGTCATTAAATGTGAAGAGGCTAAAGAGGCCCACGACACTGTTAGACACAGCCCTGACATCATTTGAATGTTCAGTTTGTGCTTGTGTAAGCACATTTCTTTCTGTAAGAGTTTAAAGAGACAGAACTAGGCAGCAATATCAGCGCAGGACTTGCAAGTCGTGTTTCAAAATGAATGGTGGTCTATGGGGACAAGGGGGATGATGTGCCTAGTCACTAAATGTCAAAGACTTAATGTTAGAGATTTGAAATGTCGAAGTTCCTAACCCTCAGTGTTTCCATCACGCGGTCCGTTCTGTAGCTCCTGGAAAAAGCATGGCTTCAGGTGGTGGACCCAGATGGGGAGAGTGTTAAACTGGAGTAATATTTGGGTCTGATGACTAAACCCAATAACGAACACTTTTATTTTATTTAAACCAAGCGCAATGAAAGGGTATTTGTTCCTTCTTTTATTCAATAACAGTCTGAACCCCCGTGAGAAAGCTTTACTTCAGATGCTGGGACATTGCTATGGGAACCTGATGGCATTTAGACACAAGAGTACCAGTGTTTGCCCTGTGCATGATGAACTTTGCTCATGTGCAGATGCTTTATTGTGGACCTTATTCACATCTGTACAGAACATCTGTGTCCGCTTTAAGGAGCTGGATTTATTCAGTAGAGATGGTCTAGTATAAATGTATGTATTATTGTGGTATAGTCGCTAGAAGTTCATATTATTGTTATAAAAGGTGTAGGGAATAGCGATCCCTGTGCTACACTGCCCTCTGGTGGTCGAACAA
>NC_089814.1:37126124-37346124 GCF_029633855.1 Hoplias malabaricus | reverse complement strand
GAACACACCACACTCCTCACAGACAGTCACCCGGAGGAAACCCACACACCACACTCCTCACAGACAGTCACCCGGAGGAAACCCACGCAGACACAGAGAGAACACACCACACTCCTCACAGACAGTCACCCGGAGGAAACCCACGCAGACACAGAGAGAACACACCACACTCCTCACAGACAGTCACCCGGAGGAAACCCACGCAGACACAGGGAGAACACACCACACTCCTCACAGACAGTCACCTGGAGGAAACCCACGCAGACACAGGGAGAACACACCACACTCCTCACAGACAGTCACCCAGAGGAAACCCACGCACAAACAGAGAGAACACACCACACTCCTCACAGACAGTCACCCGGAGGAAACCCACGCAGACACAGGGAGAACACACCACACTCCTCACAGACAGTCACCTGGAGGAAACCCACGCAGACACAGGGAGAACACACCACACTCCTCACAGACAGTCACCCGGAGGAAACCCACACACCACACTCCTCACAGACAGTCACCCGGAGGAAACCCACACAGACACAGAGAGAACACACCACACTCCTCACAGACAGTCACCCGGAGGAAACCCACGCAGACACAGAGAGAACACACCACACTCCTCACAGACAGTCACCCGGAGGAAACCCACGCAGACACAGGGAGAACACACCACACTCCTCACAGACAGTCACCCGGAGGAAACCCACGCAGACACAGGGAGAACACACCACACTCCTCACAGACAGTCACCCGGAGGAAACCCACGCAGACACAGAGAGAACACACCACACTCCTCACAGACAGTCACCCGGAGGAAACCCACGCAGACACAGGGAGAACACACCACACTCCTCACAGACAGTCACCTGGAGGAAACCCACGCAGACACAGGGAGAACACACCACACTCCTCACAGACAGTCACCCAGAGGAAACCCACGCACAAACAGAGAGAACACACCACACTCCTCACAGACAGTCACCCGGAGGAAACCCACGCAGACACAGGGAGAACACACCACACTCCTCACAGACAGTCACCTGGAGGAAACCCACGCAGACACAGGGAGAACACACCACACTCCTCACAGACAGTCACCCGGAGGAAACCCACGCAGACACAGAGAGAACACACCACACTCCTCACAGACAGTCACCCGGAGGAAACCCACGCAGACACAGAAAGAACACACCACACTCCTCACAGACAGTCACCCGGAGGAAACCCACGCAGACACAGGGAGAACACACCACACTCCTCACAGACAGTCACCCGGAGGAAACCCACACAGACACAGAGAGAACACACCACACTCCTCACAGACAGTCACCCGGAGGAAACCCACACAGACACAGAGAGAACACACCACACTCCTCACAGACAGTCACCCGGAGGAAACCCACGCAGACACAGAGAGAACACACCACACTCCTCACAGACAGTCACCCGGAGCGGGACTCGAACCCACAACCTCCAGGACCCTGGAGCTGTGACACAGACACTACCTAGTGATCATACAGTGCAGTTAAATAATAAACTGTGACCTGTGAGTGATCTGTGTAAGTCCTAAACATGCATGTGTGTGGCATCAGAAGGCTGCTGTGAGGCTAGGTCCAATCCCCATCTGGATCTGAGTGTGTCCCTGCAGGCTCTCTCTCTGTGTGTGTGTGTGACAGCCACAATCCCCCACTCTGTTCTATCCCTGTGTTGTTTTGCTCCTCAGGCCAAAGTGGAAAATGAGTTTCTGAAATACAAGGGTTTGGTTGCGCTGCCTGAGATAAAAGCTATTTATGATCTCATTCTTTATGAGTCTTAGACTAATGCTCCTAACTCTGCTACTCACAGCTCACTCAAATGTTGCCATTCCGTTGCCTTCATCTGTGGCAATCCTTAGTGCATCCCACTTCTACTCAGAGTTCTACTCTAAGGGATATATGGGTGCAGTATATACACCAAAAGTTTGTATGTACTCCTTATAGTTGGTGAATTGAACTACTGACTTGTATAATGTCCTCAGAAAAGCAGGAAAAAAATGGGCTCACGTGACTTTAAGGTTAAGGTTAATATGCTCAATGCCATGAGTCAGCTAAGGGGTATAAGTCCTCCTTGCATTGGGCTGTGAAGCAGTGGAACCATGTTGGCCGGAGTGATCCGGCTCCACTCAGTACATCTGGGATGTTTCAGAGTGGCGTTTGTAACAGAGGTGGGCGATATGACCCTAAAGCAATATCACGATATTTCAGGGTGTTTTGGCGATCACGATATTTTTGGCTGAAAAATACTGATATATTATGAAAATATGAAATATTGATTTCAAGAACATACTATTGAAACATAATAAAGGTTTTATTAATATTAATTATTTAATTTGCTATTTAAATTATATTTAATATTTTATTTTAGTACAAATCTTACTATTCCGAAGAATATTCAGAAGAAACAACTTATTTATATTTATTTTGGACACAACTAACTTACCAAGATTCTGACTAAACATATATATTGACTAATAAATCTTCCTTGCGTGTACATCCACCTCCTCATCCTCCTTCAACTGTGACAATCATTTACACGTATTTCTTACGTACAATACATTATTGATCACGTCCACATCCGAGTGAAATTTACTGACGCTAAATCACAGCTTAGGAATGACTCTATTAAAGAAACTGGTAGGATATCACATGTTGTTCCAGCTGAAATACATTACAGAACGACTGTTTAATGCAAAGGGAAGGTTGTTAACAGCAACAGGGAGGGGTTTAAAAGTCCAAATACTCGTTAAATACATAACAATATCCTTCCTCTACTTCGCAGATATTCGTTTTTCGCGGGTGGGTCTTGGAACGCATCCCCCGCCAAAAACGAGGGATCACTGTACATTTAAATAACGCTGTGTTTAAATAAGATTTGATCATTATTACGTCAAAATCTGCGACGACCAAAGAGGTAAAACAATTAATAAAGAAAGATATTACAGTGAAAATTATTACAGCAGTTACTGTAGTTGTTAATAATGTATCGTATCGTTTATAACTGAAAGTGCATTGATACATAACAGTGACATAGCACCGTACTGTCCAACCCAGGGCTCATGCTGTGCTTGATGCTTTACTAATGGAGTGATTTGTAATTTATTTACATTTTTACAGAAATAATCTTCATAGGTGAATAATGGTGAATAACAATCTATCGTTCATTGTCCCCCTGTTGTGGTCCGGTGCTTTCTAGCACTTTCCCAATGAAGAAATGCTGAAATTGCTTCCATTTGTATGTGCACACGCCACTGCGTCATCGCCATCTTACGCCAAATACCAGCAAACCACGGTAATGGGATTCAGGGAAAAGGAGTGTATCTTTAATAAAGTCCACTCTCTTCCACTCTCTCTCTCTCTCTCTCTCTCTCTCTCTTCTTCTACATCTTCTGGCATGGGCCTGGAAAGGATGGAGTAATGGAGTGTGAAATTAATTTGTGCTTGCCTGATTTCTGTTCATTTTCCTCTCGTCTTCCTCCTTTTCTCTCTGCACAGTCTCTGGGAACCCTCTCTCCATACTCTCAGGTAATGACCCTCTCTGGAACCCTCGGGATTAGGAGACACTGCTTATAATGAAAGAATGGAGCTACTGTAATATGTAATGTGTTCTGTAATAGCGCACACAGCTTGGATAAACCACGTAGAAAACTCTGATATAACATGGGATGCTCTGGTTCGCTCTGTCAGTTGTGGAGGTGTCAGAAGCGTTCAGTGTGTTTGGGATGAGTTGCAGTGGTGTATGTGAATCTAGATCTAACTCGTCCGACAGTAGTCCATACCCTCGCATGTTTTGCTGTGGCAGATCTTCATAGAAATGTTGAAATATCTAGCATTAAGCCTTTATAGTCAAATAAAAGCTTTTACAGCAGCAAAGGGTAGGACTTCACTAATGATACTCATCACAGAAGAATAAACACAATACAGTAAACACTTATATCCCCAGCCCAGCAGCAGTCCAGAGACATAACCAAAGGGCAAGGCCTAATACGAGCCAAAAAAACGCACCTTATTTGGGATTTGATGTTGTTTATGTTGTGCTCTCTGCCCCCTGTGTGTTGGTAACTGCTGTCAGTGCATGGTTTTGTTTAGACTAGCAGTCAGGTTCAGATACTCTGTTGATATTAGTGTTTCTGTCTTGTTTAGTCTCGTGTAAATGTACTACGTAGCGTCCTCTGGGGTAAACGTCATCATTTAGTGCTTTTCTACTGCATGGTACCTACTCAACACTACTCAGCTCTACTCGTCTTTCTTTGCTTTCCCATTAGGTACATTTCTTCCCTTAGACCTGGAACTGGGGCATTTGTTAGTCCCTACTGGTTCCCACGTGTAAACCTTGGAGAGCAATGATTAACCAGAGAGACGTGTCAATCACAGTGAAATGCAGACGTTCAGCACAAACTATCCATTCATCCATTATCTGTAACCGCTTCAGTTCAGGGTCACGGTGGGTCCAGAGCCTACCTGGAATCATTGGGCACAATGCAGGAATACACCCTGGAGGGGGCGCCAGTCCTTCACAGGGCAACACTTACTCATTCACTCACACCTACGGACACTTTTGAGTCTCCAATCCACCTACCAACATGTGTTTTCGGACTGTGTGAGGAAACCGGAGCACCCGGAGGAAACCCACACAGACACAGGGAGAACACCCCACACTCGTCACAGACAGTCACCCGGAGGAAACCCACGCAGACACAGGGAGAACACACCACACTCCTCAGAGACAGTCGCCCGGAGGAAACCCACGCAGACACAGAGAGAACACACCACACTCCTCACAGACAGTCACCCGGAGGAAACCCACACAGACACAGAGAGAACACACCACACTCCTCACAGACAGTCCCCCGGAGCGTGAATCGAACCCACAACCTCCAGGTCCCTGGAGCTGTGTGACTGCGACATTAACCTGCTGCTCCACCGTGCCGCCCCACAAGCTTCAGTAGAGATCACATTCGCTTTTATCCGACTCACAACGGCAGCGCGTAGAATTATTCTGTGGTGTAGTAAAGTTGGTACAATGCCCCGGAAAAGCGCCAGTTGTCATGATGTGTTCAGGCAGATGCTGTCTTTACAGCTACAGTGAAAGACAGTATTAACCCTTGTTGAGGTCTTTGTTAAATGTGACTGAGTGTGTGGGCGAGGGAGTGAATAAACTCTTACAGACCATTAGACTCTTTTATAAATGTAGGGCTCTGTTTGGAAATGCCTGCTGTAGAGGTTTTGATGTGTATTCACCAGTATTTATGGCTTCTGTTTGACTAGACCCTTGCGCTCTGTTTGACAGGAGATCTATGACAGCTGGGACTTTAGGAACCGGCGCTCCTCCAGCCCAGGTTATATCGACTCGCCGTCATACAGCCGCCAGGGCATGTCTCCCACTGTGCCTCGCTCACCTCAGCTCTTCTATCGCGCCGGTGAGCCCTCCAACACAAACACACGCTTTCAGATTGTCCTTCATACAAGAAAACACACACTAATTTCTGACCTCGGAGATGACAAGATGAAGAGAAAGCACCAGTCAGGTGTAGCTGAAGTGAACGCGACAATGAAAATGCTCATTAGAAACAGGTGTTACATAACATCCACAGTTACATACATCCACGAGTTCCAAAGGTCGTTGAGGAAACCTATTTGTTGTGAAGGAAATTGCCAAAAATCAAGATCCTAACCCAAGAGTTTAACACATTTCACGGCCTACCACATCTGATCCAGTCCTCGATTTGAATGGGGTGTTTAGTGAAGGATAAGCCGCCCCAGTTGCAAAGATTAAGAACCACTGAATAAGGCGGCCCTTACAGTCAGCATCAGCGTAGTGTTAGAAAGCGTGTTTCTTCAAGTACAAGGTTGGTCAAATCTCCCAAACCTGTTCCCTCTGGTAAATCATATTTAATCCATGAGTGTGTGTCCTGAGCTTTTCATTTCATTCTTTCTCTCAGGAACATATCATATTTCTTCCTGTAATTCTTTAGGATCCCAGTATCTAAAAGAATGCTACGCTAAAACCATTCTAGATTCTGCTTTTTTTAAAATCAAGCTGATGATACAGAAACGCATCCAACACACTGTATGTCCAAAATAAACCAGGCATCGTTTCTAATGAGTGAATTGTGCACTCCGCAGTTCGGTTTCTCACTCTACGGTAAGCTCCTTGGACCAAAAATTAGCCACCTCTGACGGAAACGTACCTAATAACGTGTAATTCCTCCAACCAGCTTGTGACTCAGTATGGCACAGACGTGACAAGTCTCTGGATGTAGGTGACATCACTGTACTCTTGTATCGATTAATTTCATAGATGCCTTTAATTGGCGGATTAAAATCTGGGGGTTTTGCAGGCCAGTCTGAATGCTCCTGAATGTTCATCAATCACATTTGCAGCCCACTGAACGTGAGAATTGTCCTCTTGGAATACCGTGTTCTTCAGTAAGACGATGGGCGAAAGGCAAGACATGGTCAGTGTCACCTCAACCGAACTGTGTGTAGAAAACAAATGCCATACATCAAACACGACATTCACTGCACTGCACCACCTCTTCCCAATCTGTGAATCCCAGCGCGCAACCTGCGGATATTTCTAGTGCAATCAATGCTTGTGCAGTGCCATCTGCAGGATCCTGAAGCTACTACCAACGTAAACACACAAGGTGACTATTTTTTGTTCGGGGAGCTTATATTCTCCATGACCCCCGGAATGGGACACTTGACCGTGCACAGCTCCATCCAAACCTCGAGCTGGAGAAGAGTTTGAGAAGTGGCTGAATTCCAACACACAGTGGATGAACATTTGGACATAGAGTGTGTAATATTTGTTTTACCTGCATCATAAATTTCATCCTTCTGTGTGATATTTCTTACACGTTTCAACTTTAACTCCCTTCCTCTTATAAATACATTCGTATATAATTCGTAGTATCATTGATATTATTAATTGGACACATTCAGAGGACTGATATTTGAATTATTAAGATCAGAAGGAGAAATTTTAACTGAATGCTAAAAGATGGCTTGCTATGAACTATTCTTTTTTTATTTGAGGTTTTTCCATTGCATGTTCGGGTACAGTATGAGTTTGATGTCAGTTGCCCTCATTCATCAGTTTAAAGACGTAGGTGAATGCTGTGTTAGGTTTATTGCACACGCACTCTTATTGGTGCAGCATGGTGTGGTTACACACTGCACCACAGCAGCACAGAAGAGAATTAGATGAGAGTTTACAGATGTGTAACGCTGCTGAATAAGGGCCTGTAAACTCATACTGTCCCTCAGTTGCTCGATTAGACGGCGAAGGGCCCGCACTCATGCTGTGCTTTCTGTCACTGTCATTGGTTCTGGGCTGACTGCAGGCACTGAGAGTGGCAGGAGCTCTCCCTTTTACACTCAGCTGGACGCCAGGTCCAGCAGCACCACCGCCTACCAAGCGCCCAAGCATTTTCATGTGCCAGGTAGGCCACCGATTTTCTCCTCATCCATTCATCCATAATTTCCTCAGCTAGCTAATGACCCGGAGTCCGAAGGCCACTGCTTTCGACAGATCCTGGAATCATAACTGATAGCTCTTCTCTCCTGACGCCACCTCCTAACTCTCTCTCTCTCTCTCTCTTCCATCACCCGCACTCTGCATCGCTCAGCCGTGAAGGAAGCCTCCGCCATCTACAGCGGTTCCTCAATTTAAAAGTGTGGAAGTAATATTTAAAGCCTGTCCAATCCATCTGTGGTTTGAGAATTCCCTGGAGCTCTAGCCCTGATTTAAACACAACCTAATAATAATAATAATTTACCACTTTTCAGTTTAAAAGGCTGTAAACAATTATATAAAATATAATATTTGAAATATTCCCAAGGTTAGCCTTTCATTTATTTACATTATTGATTGTATTTACCTTTCAATTACAGCTTTAAATTCACTGTGACGCTCCACTGAGCTGTAATTGGGAGTGTAGAGCTACAGGAGGCTCAGCACAGCAGAAACGGGACTATGTAACTTCTGGAGGAGGGTAGGACACTGTAAAAATGAACTACACTAGGGGGAGCCCCAGGGAGGGGAGGAAAAAACAAACAAACAAACAACAACCAAAAACAAATTTGAAACAAATCTGGGATGTTTTTTCGCGCCTGTGAAGTTCAGTCTTAGAAGTTTTTCTAATTTCTAAAAATGTGGAATGCAAACTCTTTGAAGTAAATCAGCACCAAGTGTGTTTTATAGAAAAACTGATATTTTTTCCCTCAAATATTTAGTGTTGGGAAATGTACAAATTGGATTGGAAAAATATATCAGGGGCGGCACGGTGGCGCAGCAGGTAGGTGTCGCAGTCACACAGCTCCAGGGACCTGGTGGATGTGGGTTTGATTCCCGCTCCGGGTGACTGTCTGTGAGGAGTGTGGTGTGTTCTCCCTGTGTCTGCGTGGGTTTCCTCCGGGTGACTGTCTGTGAGGAGTGTGGTGTGTTCTCCCTGTGTCTGTGTGGGTTTCCTCCGGGTGACTGTCTGTGAGGAGTGTGGTGTGTTCTCTCTGTGTCTGCGTGGGTTTCCTCCCACAGTCCAAAAACACACGTTGGTAGGTGGATTGGCGACTCAAAAGTGTCTGTAGGTGTGAGTGTGTGAGTGAATGTGTGTGTATGTGTCTGTGTTTGTGAAGGACTGGCGCCCCCTCCAGGGTGTATTCCCACCTTGCCCCCAATGATTCCAGGTAGGCTCTGGACCCACCGTGACCCTGAACTATATAAGGGTTACAGACAATGAATTAATGAATGAAATATATCAGTTTTTCTATAAAACACACTTGGTGCTGGTTTGCTTGATGGAGTTTTTAAGATTGTAAACATTGGTAACAGTGGAGGCTGTTCCCCAAATTCAAATGCACTGCGATCAGTGTTTGCAGTTAATATTGTTCTTCAAAAGCTGATGACAGTCTTCTCATATTTGTGGTGTGTGTGTTTTCTGCACCACTGGGACCCCTCCAGACATGAAAGAACACGTTGGAGGAACTTGTTCTGCTGACACCTCTATTTTCAATGCCTTTCACCCTCTTTTCAGACCCTTGCCTCTTGCTGTTCTCCACCTTCCTTTTGTAAAGGGGTCGAGTCAGGAACCTACGGAACAGCCTCAAATTCAGAAAACTCACTCTTCAGATCTGAAATCCCTCTGAGTTCAGCTGATGAAGGCTTTGACATCGAGCTGAACTGAGGCAGGAAGCTGAGTTGGACATCTTTGAATGTGTTTCAGAGAATAAGAGTTTGAACTGAACACTGGACAGTGCTGGTGCAGTGGCAGACCAGACTATGGAGGGCATCGTGAGGGGGCAGATCTATAGTCGTCAGAGCCACATTTTTAATTGAAACTAAGCTAAAACTCGTACTTTAACAAGAAAACATCCTACCGTATGCCTTTCATATTTGATAGTGATGAAACAAATACACACACACACAAAACTTACAGTGCACAAAGGTCTTGAATTAAATTAAGTAGAGCTTCTGGAGAGAGAGAGAGAGAGAGAGAGAGAGAGCGAGAGAGAGAGACTGGCTAGTAAACAGTACTTAGAAAGAAGGGCTCATGAATAATTATTCATAAATTAATTTCTTAACACAAATACAAAGGAAAAATAAATAAATAAATAGTCCACGACTGTGAGGAGACGCTACTCTCTTTGATCTGTTTACATTCAGTTACCCACGTCTTTTAAGGTGGAAAAGTATGTTTGAGGAAGAAAAACAAGTTTTTATTCACTGTTTGAATTACCACAGAAACTCATTTGTAACTCGAGTCGTTTTGTAGCACTTTCAGTCTGCGTTTATTTTCATGGAGTTAGCGCTCTCCCGAATTTGACATCAGTTCCACCTTAAATAACCTGAAACTGCAGAATAAATAAGTCAGTGTTACCCACCTATGGAGCAGGAACTCATCTCGGTTCGTGCTTTTCAACGTTTTGGGGACTATTCATTGTCTCAAATCCACAGATGCCTTTGTAGCTCTGAGAGACGTAGACAAAGCCTAGCATCCCGGACGAGACCCTTTGTTTTTTTGGCCATTTACTAAACACTGGGGCTTCGCAAACACAAACATCCTCAGAATTTTATAAAACATGATTTTCTTTTTAAATTAAAATCATGAACATTGCCTTTAAGGGTGAACATGGTTCTGTTGATAAAGCAGAACCCGGAGCATGTTTATAAAGGGATGGTTCTTGTGTTTGTGTTCCCCTACAATGCTTTTGAGTTCCACCTTAAAAGAACAGTGCTCACTTTTCAGTTTTATGTTCTTGTTTATGGTTTTTGTGTTTTTCACTTGATGTTTTCATGTTTTTATTCTTTTGATTTTACATTTTCACTCAGTAAACGTTCTTTTCTCATCTTTTATTGGCTTCTTAAATACCGCGGACTGTACGGAAGCACTCCTAACTCCTCTTTACTGCAGGGAAACTGCAATGAAATCTTGTAAAGAGGGTTGTAAAGGGTTAACTTTTTTCAGTTTCCGTTATTCGGTTTTGGACTTTCGTGCACATTAAAGCCTAAACGTTTGTGGGAACCCAGCCTGCCCTGTGTCCACACTCTCAGAGCTCTTCCCTCTCATGACCTGGCTGCCTCTAACCTGTTCCCCCTTTTTCCTTTGGGTCCAGTTCTACCTCGATTTCCTCTCTGTTGCTGTTTCACTCCTTTTTCTCTGTCTGTATTTAGCCACCGGGGAATCCAACATCTACAGAAAGCCTCCCATCTATAAGAGACACGGTATTTGTGTGGATGCTTCTTTCTGGACGAGACAAGGGCAGCCATCCTTTCTCTCGTCTCAGAAATAATTAGCGGTGCGGTGCTGACGGTGTGCGCCGTGTCTCCAGTGCCAGCTGTGCTTATTAAAAGATTAAATACTGAATACTTTTTAATTGACCCTAATAACAAAAACTCATAATCCTTCAATAAAAAAGCCCCAGAGCTAAATATAGTGGTATGCAAAGGTTTAAACACCTGGTCACAATTTAACGGAATAAATATTTGGCACAGTGCCACGGGAAAGTTAAACACGCTTGGAGGAGAACATTAACTGCTCAGTTTGGAACAGATTGTAACATATTTTTCAGTTTATATTTGAGTGTAACACATTTATAGGAAATTTAAAAATTTTTAAATAAATTTTTATTTATTTATTTATTTATTTTTACACAGTGTTCCTTCGTATTTATTATTTTCAGTGTATTTTCTAATAAGTTAAACTCCAATTCTTATGCTAATTTTTAAGTGTGAATAGCTATGTTCTCCTTAGATTCAATGCATTTTAATACATTCATTACATTTCAGTTTCAAACGTTTAAAACAAAAATTAATCGACCAATACCTGACATTTGACCAGGGGTGAGGAAACATTTGCACACAACTGTATGTGAAGTCAGCTGCTGTTGGAGACAGTTGAGCTTGGTTTGAACATTGCTAATAAACACACTACGTCTAAAACACACTACGTCTAAAATGGAAATTCTTGACTTTCAGTTGATGTTGAGGATTTTTTAAGTAAATTATTCATCATTTACAGTTTACACTTTTCTGTGGAGACTGCTGCATGTAGCTTTTGTTTTGTGGTGGATTTGTGTGAACTTCCTGTTTTGTTTTGAGCAAACACAAATATGAGCGTTTGTTTAGAATATGCATGAGCTCCCACTCAAAATCCAACAGTGCGCTCAGCAAAAAAGACAGCAGTGTGCACCTTTTATACAGTGATAGGAAACATGGCAGCACACAAAACTCCACGTTTGCACTTACATTTAAAGCTGGAGTAGGTCATTTACTCAGACTGAATGTACCTTACGACCAGTCTTCACACTCCCTTCCCTTGGATGAAATAAAAGGCTAAAGAAGATTAAGCGTCTGTGTTTACAGCATCTGTCACTGACTGACGGTCATTAGAGGGCGCTGTCGTTCAGCACTCATTTTAAAACTTTGTTTAAAAGTATTAATATTAACAAAGCCAGTAGGTTGACGTTTGATGGTGATGTCATGTTTCTTGTTTGTTCTTGGGTGTATTTCGGTGTATTTTATATTGTTTATATCGATATTGAAACTACAGTGGAACCTCTACTAACGAACTTTCCAAGATACGAACCGGGCATTTGAATATTTTTTGCCTCCACCAACGAACCACGACTCTAGAAACGAACCCGAGCCTCCTCCGAGCCGGCGGCTGGAAATGTCCACTGACCCCAAAAAACATTTAGCAGTTAGCGTAACGTGAGCTTTTAAGATTAGCACATTGTAGCTTTAGCAATTTAGCATTAGTGTAAATAGCAGACACTGAAATTTGTGCTAAGTTAAGCCGTATCTACGCTTCGTCTCCCCGCATTCACCGCCTACTCTCCGTTATTTCCCCGTACTTTTCCACTTACGAACCGGGTCACGGAACGGATCACGTTCCTAGGTAGAGGTTCCACTGTATATTGTATCGACCAAAATTAAGAAATGTATCATGATAGAGATTTTGGCCGAATTATACAGCCCTAGATGTAAATGACACCATAAATGACTCCCTCGTGGACTCCTCCAGCTGTAGTCCGGCAGTGCCCCTCTGTGTGTTTTGGGGGACTTTGGAAGGAAGGGGCTGGGATTTTTCAGTGTAGTATTTTCAAAAGCCAGCTACCAAAAGACCTACTCCAGCTTTAATATAAACATTGTCCTTGAATTCAGAAAAGCTTTAGAATGGAGCTTCATTTTGAAACAACCCAAAACAAGCTCAAACATCTTAGAGTCTTTTCTAGGTCTAGAATGAGTGTCGTGTGTTTGTATCTGCATCTGCTTCAGAGTGATAAACAACTACATACATGACCAAAAGTTTGAGGACACCCTTCATAACTCAAATTCAGCCCCCACTACAGACACAGACCTTTATTTGCTTTATTAAATTAATTAATAAATAAAACAGGATTGTTACTTAGGCCTTACTGATCTCTGTGTCGTCATGCCATCAATTCCTCACAGCCATGATCCACAAGAGCAGAGGGTGTTACTTTTCAGCAAACTAAGACATATTTGGATGCGCAAGTGTCCACAAACATTTGGTCATACTGTGTCCATTAGAATCCCAGCTCCTCAGTGTGTTCTCCTCTGTTCGTGATCTGTCCCTCATTCATCTTTCTCTCTTCCTCTGTCCTGCTCTTCTTTTCCTCGGTGAACCACACTCCCCTGTAAGTATCAGCCTCACAGTCACTGTTATTGTATATATGTGTATTTCATTATAAAATAACCCCACGTAGTTGAGGATAATCATTTATTAATCACTGTGTAAGGGGCACATTGTGACCCTACTGTGGACACCTCATACTATGTGCTTCTTCGTAAGGTCATGTGACTGTGTTCTGATTTCTGTGACGTAGCGTGTAACTACCACGACAGTGAAACTTAATCTTCTTAATAGCTTTGTGTCACCGAGGATATTACAATCATTTCTACCGTGCCGTTTATGGGATGCTCAAAAACAAAAACACAAAAGTTGCTTTGCATTCTTTCAGCCAGTTTATGTTTCATAGAGTGGGTTCCCTAGGGGCAGCCATGTTTCATGGCTATATCAGGGCCACCCATGTGAAGTCCCCGCCCCCTACGAGAGGTGGCACCCGGGTCCTGCGTCTGCGTCCTGCTGGAGGGTCTGTGATGACAGTTCTGTCCAGGGTATGGTGTACTTGGGCAGGATAGTCAAGGACCGGTGACCTCAGGACACGTTTGTGGGTGTACAGGCTACATCTCGGCTTCAGGACACGTCTCAGCTTTCGCGCAGGAGTTTCCAAACGCAGACCTAGTGAGAGGCGAGCCTCTGGGTTCTTCCACAGAGATTCAGCATCTGGCAGCAGAAGGGGCTGATGAGGGCAAAGACAGCACATGGGCAAGCTCTGGTTATTCAAGGAGAATGGAGTCCAGACGTCACTGTTATCAGACGAGCTCCTGGGTAAACGATGTACATTTCTCAGGGGAGGAGGAGAAAAACGACAAGGCCGTGTAGCTGTTAGAGCCCACGTGAATTTAAATCCCATCCGAATACGGCTTTAGATTTCTGATAACGGACAGTTTACCCAACGCATGATCCTCGTTTTACGTTTCTTTCAGCGGTGTGTTTATTCCTCCAGCTCTCCTCCGTCTGAGTGATGCTCTGTCAGAAGCTCTTCGGCTACAGAGCTTTCCTTCATTTGTTGTTTATTTGTTTAAACCCTTTTTCAATCCCGATATCCCTCTATCCTCATTTCTCATCAGCGTATCGCTCCTCTCTCACTCTCAAGTGTTTCACGCGAAGGCTACCCCCCGCGTACGCCCCAGCCTTTCCCTGAGTAATGACTGTGTCTTGTTTGGACCCCCTCAGATGACTTTGAAAACGAAGCGATGAAGAGTAAAACCAATGAGGACATCCTGTCATCCCCCTTTTCATCATACTCCCCGGACCACTACCAGCACTCGGAGTCCGACTTCTACCACTTCTCCAGCTCTCCGAAAGGTGTGTGTCTGCGTGGGTAAATGGGACCGGCCGAGTGTTTTAGGATAAACCTAGGGCTGGACGATACGCCCGAATTTACATCACGATATATTTCTTAATTAATTCCGATATCGATAAACAGTGTAAATCTACTCAAAATATCTAAGAACAAACAAAAAACATGACATCGCCATCAAACATAAACCTCTTAGCTTTGTCAATATTAATATTTTTAAACAGCATTTTAAATTGAGTGCTGAACTGACGACAGCGCCCCCTAATGACCATCAGTCAGTGACAGATGCTGTAAATAATGTAGGTTGTGTTTAAAAATCATAGAATTGTTATTGAGACATTTTATATTGCGATATACAGTGTATATTTTTTTATCGTCTAGCCTTTGGTGCATTTAACACACTTATTATTTTTTTATAATAGATTAATCTGTCAATATTTTATTTATTTTATTAGATTTTTTTATATGAGATTTATTAGATAGGATCACTAGTGTGGTGTGTTCTCCCTGTGTCTGCGTGGGTTTCCTCCGGGTGACTGTCTGTGAGGTGTGTGGTGTGTTCTCCCTGTGTCTGCTTGGGTTTCCTCCGGCTGACTGTCTGTGAGGAGTGTGGTGTGTTCTCTCTGTGTCTGCGTGGGTTTCCTCCGGGTGACTGTCTGTGAGGAGTGTGGTGTGTTCTCCCTGTGTCTGCGTGGGTTTCCTCCGGGTGACTGTCTGTGAGGAGTGTGGTGTGTTCTCCCTGTGTCTGCGTGGGTTTCCTCCGGGTGACTGTCTGTGAGGAGTGTGGTGTGTTCTCTCTGTTTCTGCGTGGGTTTCCTCCGGGTGACTGTCTGTGAGGAGTGTGGTGTGTTCTCCATGTGTCTCCGTGGGTTTCCTCCGGGTGACTGTCTGTGAGGAGTGTGGTGTGTTCTCCATGTGTCTCCGTGGGTTTCCTCCGGGTGCTCTGGTTTCCTCCCATGCTCCAAAAACACACTCAAAAGTCTCCATAGGTGTGAGTGTGTGTCGCCCTGTGATTCATCGCTGCCCTCAATTGGATAAGGTTTACAGACAATGAATAAAGTAATGATACAAGAGCTAATGGCTTCTCTCTCTCTCTCTCTCTCTCTCTCTCTCTCTCTCTCTCTCTCTCTCTCTCTCTCTCTCTCTCTCTCTCTCTCTCTCTCTCTCTCTCTCTCTCTCTCTCTCTCTCTCTCTCTCTCTCTCTCTCTCTCTCTCTCTCTCTCTCTCTCTCTCTCTCTCTCTCTCTCTCTCTCTCAGTTTCTCGAGCTCGCAGGTTTTCTTCCGGAGGAGAAGAGGATGGATGCAATCAGAGCCTCAACAGAGTACGATAAACATTCTTTTCATCCTTTTTTTTCCCATACATTTTTAATGCTGTCTTCTATGCGTTCTAGAAAGATCTCCCTAAATCACTAGTTCATCTTATTTGACATTGTACTGAACATATTACACTAAAAAAGCCAAAAACACACCAATCGAACACTGCAACAAACACCAATGTTACGTTTGCTGTAAATTACAAAACCAAAACAATATTTATGAAGTGATTATTTATTATTTTAACACTTTTTTAGAATCTGTGTGCTCTGTGATCTCTTAAGGAATCAGTTTATTCTAAACAGAGCGGGTCCCCAACATGAGGGCGGCCATGTTTAAAAGGGGTGTGTTAGAAAGAGGTTACAACAAAATCTGATGCACACAGGCCACTAGGTGTCAGTACAGCGGCTTGATATCAACAGGAGGAACCACTTGTGGAAATGTCTCTCTTGAGACAGAAAAAGAACTGATGAGCCCCATGGACCAGAGTGAAGGAGGAGAGAGTATTTTTCTTTATTCCAACAATAAAGCCGTGGTTCTGGTCACTGGACTCGAGAGGAGGAAGTCAGCTGGTGTTTGTTAGAAACGTTTAGACGACGTGCCGTGGCTTTTCACTCCCCCTCTGAGTTCCTTTCCCCTCTCGTCCTGTTGTCCAGATCCAAGCTGGGATCGGGCGGATGATCCTGAAGGAGGAGATGAAGGCCAGGTCCTGTTCCTATGACAACGACCCCTGGGCCAGTGCACGAAACTCTCGCAGCGGGAGTAAAGAGGCGCTACACAATTTGGGCTACAGTAACACTGTTAATGGCTGTAAGAACTCTCTCTCTCTCTCTCTCTCTCACACACACACACACACACACACACACATTACCACAGCCCTTGGACAACAGGCCAACACTTTCACGTAAAGCAGGGAATCTATCAGAAAAGGTATTTTAGTTAATAAAAATAACCTGATCATAAATTTAAACAGATACTTTTAATTCACAAAAACACGCGATGAGCTCTCGCGAGAACTTACATTTCTGTTTGGTCACAGCTGCTCGAGATGAGGGTGGGTACGTGAGCTTTCCCTGATGTAAACAAGGACTACTGACGTGCAGACTGACCAATTAAACGTTTACAGAGAAGGTTATCGACCAATAACGGTAGCTCTACAGTCAGACCGTCCAATCAGAAGACTTTAGGCTACTTCACCACGCCCCCTTCTCACTCAAGCGAACCAATCGGAGTAGGGGAGGGCGGGACTAGTAGAGGACATGTCCGGGTAAAAGAGGACGTCTGGTCACCTAACTCTAGGCTCAGCATTGAAGAAGCTGCACTATGTCATTTTAGAAGGAGGGTAGGAAACCACCTCATGCTTCCCCTCCCCCTTGGTTTCAGGACAGTGCTGGAAAATGAATTACAGGAGCAAACACATCAGATCTTACCTAGCGTCGCTTTAATTATTGACAGCGTTCAGAGAAGCCCAGTGTTTTTATAATAACCAGGTCATACTCTCACACTCTCAGCTTCTAGTTTTTACAGTGTGTAGAAATAGATTTAGCATCAGATTTTGGACTAGAGTTTAACTTAGAGATGTACGGTATTTATGCTCTCTGGTAAGGTGTGTGTGTGTGTGTGTGTGTGAGAGAGAGAGATACACTGTTGAATAATGAGGATGTCTGGCAGCTAGACTGGCCCCTACTGTGAGTGGATTAGTGAGAAAAAGACAGTGGGCTCCCCTCAGGCCTCTTGACAAGTTTAATGAGATGGAAAAGGGAATCCCTGTCCCTGTATCACACCTTAATTAACACACACACACACACACACACACAGAGCTGTATAACTTCAGGGAGGTGTGGCCAACTCTTTTAGAAAAAGGTGTTTATTCTGGTGAAAGCCTGCCATTGATGTGAATTTTTTTTAAATGATTTAAACAAGTCCAGCGTTCTCGGCCCACGCCTGGAGCCTGGGGAACAGTTGGGGGTTTAAGTGTCTTGAGGGAGGAGGATAGTTCTGTCCCTTCACTCCCACCTCCCCACAGTTTTCTTGCCGCTCGTGGGAATCGACCCAACAACCTTCTGGTCCCATACGCCTCTAACCATTAACCCACAGCTGCCCCCTGACACTGATCTCAGTCACCAGCGAATCTTCTCCTGATCCAATGAATCAATGTTTCTGATCGCTGTGTGCTTTCGAATAGTGATCATTTGACCTCGTTTCTGCGTCCATTGTTCTTCCATTCCATGATGCTACTTCCATCATAGCTCCTTTAGAGCTTTTTATTTTTGACTGAAATTTACACGGCTCCACCATCACAGCCCTGGCCACTCTGTTCTTAATATGTGTGTGTGTATGTGTGTGTGGTGAAGTCCGTTGTTGAGGTAAATGAGACATAAAATTAAATATATCTTGCGTTTATTCTTAGATTAAAACCCACTGAAGCTAACCTCGGACGCATTGTTGTTGTGTACATTATTTAAAGCCCATTCTGAGAGATTTTAAATCCATCCTTTTGTTTTTTGATTGATTGTTTGTTGTTGTTTTTCTGTGCGTCTGCTTCTCTTTATTGAGCCCTAATCCAGGATTACAGTTTGATTTCGTTTATATAAAGTACACATGCAGAACGTTAGCCTTGACCCGTGTCCGACCGTCATCACCGACCTCAACGTAATCGACTGTAGATGGAGGCATAGACTCCTCATGTAATTTGTACCCACTCCATTCCCACACACACACACACACACACACACACACAGTGACCTTTGTCCTTTACTGTGATTAAACTCTGTTCAATGCCACGACAGAGAAATGTAATGGAGTCAAACTGAAGAAGCGACTCTTCCTCCAGACGCCTTTCCCAGCCTTTAGAGCTCAGTGTGTGCAGCTGAGGATGTTTTACACCCAGCGTCCACCTCATCCACATCTACAAGAGATCTGTTTCCTTTACGTTTTAATTCATTTTTGGGTTAAATTGGCTTCTTTTGTGCTTCCACTTTACGGCCATCGTAACTAACACCAGATGGAAGCTAATGACGCTCTGCCACTGCGTGGTACCGACTCGACTCGGCTAGGCTCTACTTTCAGACATGGTCCCCCCATGATAGCTTTTCCGTTGGCGCCACTGGCCCCTGAAATGTAACTTCTAACGTCACAGAGCACAGTCTCTAAAGGGAACCGCAAGCTTTGGAAACACAACAATGGCTGCAGCAGCAATAACTGTGTTTACTGATTGGTTATTCACCTTGGGACTGAACACACATCTGCGCATCAGTTCGGAGAGATCAGTCTCGTAGGAGTCAAAAGTTCACGGCGTAATTTTACGAGCTGCTGTTGTGATTGGTATAAACGCTGGAGATGTTCCACACGGCTGGTTGGTGCTGGGTGTCTGCATTTCCTTTTGATTGACAAGTCTCTCTGGCCAATCAGCGCCCCGCAGGGTGTACACATCCCGGTTTAGACCCTACTCAGCTCGCTCGGACCCGTGAGAGTGCAGGTACAAAATAAAAGTCCCTGTTTCCTGGTGGAAACGTGCCCTAAGTCTCTATCAGTGACCACTACGCAAACAGACACAAGTCATAACACATCGAGTTGTAATCTCAAGTGGATTTACTTAAGACACTGTTGCAAGACTGGATTCAGAGGGTCATTTTCTTGGGCACTGCTCCACCATTGGTCAAGTCCCACTAATAAACTCATTCATCAATAGCAACCGAGAAAATAACAATAATAACTGGACTCTGGGACACACTGCGGTTAAATCTCACGTCCAGTGTCAACGCCTAGGACCACTGCCTTAGGAGGGTTAGCGTTATATGGATTCATTCTAGACATTTAGTGATTTGTTGTTAAAGTGCCCCCCCTCCTCCCACCTCCCCGCCCTCTGTGGTTCTAAGATGCCCTTGAAGCCAGGCGTGTACGGTCATTATAAAAGTGCATGGCGTTCAGATACTGGCAGCGGTTGCAGCTTTCACAAAGCCTGGGTTTGTCCGTATTTTACTCGTGTAAATTAAATTAAGTCTGGACCAAACCCTGGCTTTAAATGACACAACCGTACGTGAACCTACCCCCTGCTGTGCAAAAGCACATGCCCCAGCCCCTCCCTTTTCTTCTGGTCCCCACTGATTTTGTCCCCGTCTTCTATTATTCATGAGACTCTCACTCATCCTTCGGTTCCTTTATGAGAAAAAAGCCTGCACAGTCATAAACACATCATACAACAGTTACTGTAACTCAAATAGGGCTGGACGATATGATCAGAATTTATATCACGATATATTTCTTACGTTTGGTCGATACGATATAAACACAAAAAACGGAACAACCCCTAGTTGCAACCATTTTTAATCATAAAAAACAGCTGCTGGACCACACACACAGTCCTTGATTCAAGGCTCCCCAGCGATGCATCACTTCTCTGTGGTAGCTGTGGGCAGGAAGGCCCTTCCTCTCACCCTTTCACCCTCAGGCCGTAGCTAACAATAACATCGGCCATTTCCTACTCGCATTTCAAGTCGTCATTCCAACTACGTTCAAACACTCGGTGAATCGAGACGAGGGTCCTCCAGGACCATGGCGCGACGGTACACACGGGACAGACGAGCGTGGCTCTAGCAATTCACCAGGCCACGGTGCTGAGAAACGTAAAGCGAGGTTTTGCACAGGACGACGCGACATGCCATATCACGTATTACAGCAGTCACGGGTAGCAGCCGGAACTGTGAAGAAATACAGTAGTGATTAATACAGCGCGCTAGCAGCAGGGATTTTAGCAGCAGTTTAGAGACTGGTTAGCGTACAAGCTAACGTCCCAACAACGATGGCACAGTCGATTGGGCAGCTGTAGAAACTCTTCAGTCTCTTTTTTCAGCCTGTTTTACATTCTGTCTGAGTCAGTGGTGAATTATTGAGTTGCTGTGTCTATGGTATTGCTTTATCAACGTGATGGTCTCTCTCTCTCTTTCTCCCTCTCTCTCTAGCTCCTAGATCCCACTACAGTGCAGACAGTGGTGAGTCATTTAAAGACAATGTCTTCTCTTCTTCCTACCACTGAGTGCTGAGAGTAGTGTCTAGTGCGGAACAGAAGGATGGTGCTCTTATGATGTAGATGAACTGAATTAACTTGATTCAAAGGTAGGAATCAAGCCCCCAAAAATGAATAATTTACATCCCGTCCAGGCGAATGTGGCTGAATCTTCATTTGTTTTGCTTTGTGTGGATATTTTAAAAAATGTATATTTCAGAGTAAAGGCCATTTTAAAGCGTACTGGGCAGGAACGGGTTACGTACCCATGCTTGTGTTTTGTTACGCTCTTATTTCACGATAGACGAGTGATATTGATTATAGGAGCTATTACGTGCAGACAGCACCCTCTACTGGCCGCACTGGGTTCTCACACGTTGGTCTTGGGGACCTACAAGTATTCTCTACTCGCTGGGTAGTAGTTACTCATTTTCTGTGACTGCTTCATGCGGATCGAGGTGGCCGTGGGTCCAGAGCCCATCGGGGATCATGGGGCACACGGCATTGACACCACGCTGGACTGGGGAAAGTGGTGTATTGTGTCAGTAAAGTGAGTTTCAGGAGAGAAAGGGATGTATTACGTGAGAAACCCCTCTGTGGTAATGAGAATGTGTGTGTGTCCCACACTTAGGTCAAGGGGGTGTTTGTTGCACCGGGCATTTGACACTTAGTTTTTCTTTGTATCTTGTGTTTCCACAGATCCCTTCGTCTCCAAATCCTCCTCGTTGCCGGGGTACGGCAGGAACGGCCTGAACAGGGTAAGGACTCGGAGATGAAGGTGCAGGGTTGAGGCCAAGGCCGCCATCCGACTCAGTATTTATTTGTAGACTTGTTTAATATGACTTACGGACTAAGAGTATTATTTAAAGCGAGATGCATCATCAGTGGGTTCACATTCGATCACACACCAGCGCTAGGGGGAATGAATCTTGTGTGAATACATAATGATGCCCATCTCTAGAGCTGACTTTGGGGCCAAGGACTCTGATATACATTTAACTTATTTCTGATTCATTGGTTTACCGTGCACCACACAAAGGAATATCATTCATTCATTGTCTGTAACCCTTGTCCAGTTCAGGGTCGCGGTGGGTCCAGAGCCAACCTGGAATCATTGGGTGCAAGGCGGGAATACACCCTGGAGGGGGCGCCAGTCCTTCACAGAGCAACACACACTCACACATTCACTCACACCTACGGACACTTTTGAATCGCCCATCCACCTACCAATGTGTTTTTTTGGAGCGTTGGAGGAAACCGGAGCACCCAGAGGAAACCCACGCAGACACAGAGAGAACACACCACACTCCTCACAGACAGTCACCCGGAGGAAACCCACGCAGACACAGAGAGAACACACCACACTCCTCACAGACAGTCACCCGGAGGAAACCCACGCAGACACAGAGTCCAATAGCAGCACAAAACCAAGATCATTTTTATAGCAAAAGATATAAACCCAAACATCAATGTAACAGTTTCATATAAAACATGTATCCACTCCTAACAAGCTCTGCAGGCCCTGAACAGAAGTGAGGAAAAACAAGACCACCAGCATAAACACCCCGAGCTAAAGAGCACAGCCGCGGCGGGCACAAAATACGAGCAGGCCATTTACCTTGCGTGGAAGTAGGTCATTTTTAGGTCCCCAGGCACTTCTGCTGTAGATCTGGAGCTTCAAACTTAAAGCAGATCCACAGGGATCCAGGCCTAACTGCCAGCTAAGAGTTTTTCAGACTGCTTCACAGTCTTAGCTCCTCCCTGCCCTCACACACCTGACCCAAATTACCAGCTGATTATGAACTCTTTCTGGTTCTGACAAACTAGAAGCAGCTCAGACACATTAGGTCTAAAATCATAAGTGCTAATATAGATTATCAGATCATGTTTTTTTTTAAACCTGCACTCTCTGGATTCCTAGAGGTCTGAGAAAAATAGCCTTAATGAATTTCCACAAGGTGGAGCAGCAGGTAGTGACTCAGTCACATATCTCCAGGGTCCTGCTCCGGGTGACTGTCTGTGAAGAGTGTGGTGTGTTCTCTCTGTGTCTGCGTGGGTTTTCTCCGGGCGACTGTCTGTGAAGAGTGTGGTGTGTTCTCTCTGTGTCTGCGTGGGTTTCCTCCGGGCGACTGTCTGTGAGGAGTGTGGTGTGTTCTCTCTGTGTCTGCGTGGGTTTTCTCCGGGCGACTGTCTGTGAGGAGTGTGGTGTGTTCTCTCTGTGTCTGCGTGGGTTTCCTCCGGGCGACTGTCTGTGAAGAGTGTGGTGTGTTCTCTCTGTGTCTGCGTGGGTTTCCTCCGGGCGACTGTCTGTGAGGAGTGTGGTGTGTTCTCTCTGTGTCTGCGTGGGTTTTCTCCGGGCGACTGTCTGTGAGGAGTGTGGTGTGTTCTCCCTGTGTCTGCGTGGGTTTCCTCCGGGCGACTGTCTGTGAGGAGTGTGGTGTGTTCTCTCTGTGTCTGCGTGGGTTTTCTCCGGGCGACTGTCTGTAAAGAGTGTGGTGTGTTCTCTCTGTGTCTGCGTGGGTTTTCTCCGGGCGACTGTCTGTGAAGAGTGTGGTGTGTTCTCTCTGTGTCTGCGTGGGTTTTCTCCGGGCGACTGTCTGTGAGGAGTGTGGTGTGTTCTCCCTGTGTCTGCGTGGGTTTCCTCCGGGTGACTGTCTGTGAGGAGTGTGGTGTGTTCTCCCTGTGTCTGCGTGGGTTTCCTCCGGGCGACTGTCTGTGAGGAGTGTGGTGTGTTCTCCCTGTGTCTCCGTGGGTTTCCTCCGGGTGCTCCGGTTTCCTCCCACGCTCCAAAAACACATGTTGGTAGGTGGATTGGACACTCAAAAGTGTCCGTAGGTGTGAGTGTGTGTCACCCTGTGAAGAACTGGCGCCCCCTCCAGTGTGTGTACCTGCCTTGTGCAAAGTAATTCAGGGTAGGCTCTGGACCCACCTCCGTCCTGAACTGGATAAGGGTCACAGACAATGAATGAATGAGACATGGACATTACAAATCCCTGTATTTTGTGTGTCTATAAAAATTGTGTGGAATTATAGGTATTATTATTAATTAAATATTATGTTTCCATAAGTTTACAACATATCCGGATCTCAGCACACCTTCCTACAGCTACTTAACACCGCCAGAAACCTATATAAACATGCTACATGGCTAACACTCTTCTGAAAGTAAGGGAGTAATGACCTGTGGTGTCCCCCTCTTTTCTGCAGCCACAGCCCTGTATTCTCCTATTAAAGCTTTTGGCTAAATATTGTAACATATCTCTGAAGATCCAATGGCATTCGGTCACGAGGACCATAGTAAAGTCCGGTACCGCTCTGTTCCACTGCTCCACAGCTCAGTACTCAGTTATCTGCTCCTCTCGCCAAAACGTAGCATTAGTCATAGAGCATTTACGCTCACGCAGCTGCTCTGTAGCACCGCCACTCCATGAAATCCTTTCCTGTGGAGAGTACAAAAGCTGTGCGTACGTCAATTACACCATTAAAGTAGATGAATTCACTGATAAACAATGTCTAAAATGTTTTGGACTAATGACCTACTGCAGTCTCTTCAAGGTGGTTTTTCTGAAGCTTAAAGAATGTGTTACTTGTGTTTGTAGCCTCACAGCGCTGACTACTTTCACTATGACAGCACCAACGCAGTGAACTGGGGATACAGAGGTACGCTTCCTCTCCATCTACCTGTCAGTAAAGAAACATGATCCAATAATAAAGTGTTAGACCTCATTCCTGTTACTCTCCCTCTTGTGTGTTCCAGAATACAAGGTGAGAGTCCATCCAGCTCCAAGCATTGGTTTGTGCAAGAAAACTACTCACTGATAATGACTCAGATCACACGTGTCGGTTGTTAATCATGTTTCTCCTCTTCCTCACTGTCGACTGTCGTAGATCTATCCCTATCAGGATCTAATGGTCAACGTTCGAGGTCGAAACCAGCTCCCGAGCGATGTAGACAGGACGAGGCTAGAGGTAAATCCACACCAGGGACGCGCAAAGTTGCGTAAGAAAATACGATACGATAAAACTGTCATGTATTTGGCTTTGAGCGAGTTATAACTCTGTAAACGACATCTGAAGATACACAGGGGTTGGACAGTGAAAGTGAAACCCCTGTCATTGGAGCAGAGCCTGGTGGACAATCTTCATTAACTCCACACTGCAGCAGTAAGACCATGTGCATCCAATGGTTCAAACACTGTGTCCTGAAGGCGGTGCCGTGTATCAGGACGACAACACACCAATACACACAGCGAGACTGGTGAAAGACTGGTTTGATGAACATGAAAGTGAAGTTGAACATCTCCCATGGCCTGCACAGTCACCAGATCTAAATATTATTGAGACACTTTGGGGTGTTTTGGAGGAGCGAGTCAGGAAACGTTTTCCTCCACCAGCATCACGTAGAGACCTGGCCACTATCCTGCAAGAAGAATGGCTTCAAATCCCTCTGACCACTGTGCAGGACTTGTGTATGTCATTCCCAAGACCAACTGACGCTGTATCGGCCGCAAAAGGAGGCCCTACACCACACTGATACATTACTGTGGTCTAAAACCTGGTGTTTCACTTTCATTGTCCAGCCCCTGTACGCTTATTAGTTAGCAATAATCAGAGGAAACCATTTCTCAGCCAAATAACGTAGTGGAAGAGTTTTCCATTACCGGCACATTTTTAATAATTGAATAAGCTGCTGCTACACCTGGGGTTGGGATGTTTACCAGGTTCATGAATGATTTTTACAGTAGCTTCAAGTGTTGGTTTCTTTAATAGGAGTTAAAAGCCTTTTGTGCCAAAGATGTTCTCACCACGGTTGCATCTAAACACACTCTACTAAAGAACGGGTTTCGTGTGCGGTTTGGGACCCATCTCATACGCCTTGTACCATCTGTTTCCACTCTACTCCAGAGACACTTGTCCCCTGAAGAGTTCTACCAGATCTTTGGGATGACCATAGCTGACTTTGACCGCCTGGCACTGTGGAAGCAGAACGAGCTGAAGAAACACGCGAGGCTCTTCTAGAACCTAAAGCTGCGGGACGAACGGACCCAGAGCACCGAGCACGGAGGACCACACCGGTCTGAAGCAACTTGATTCGGTTCCATCAAAGCGAGAGAAATGGGACTTTTTTTGATGATGGACTGAACTGTTCAAGTCCATGTTTTGTGTGCAGTTTGTTCTCTTAAGGCTCCTTGCGTGACTGAACTTCAGGATACAACACGAGAACTGCGTCAACCTTTGCCTTATGACGAGGGGGTCAGGCTAACACCAGCATCTGGACAGAGGGGAAGGACAGGTGACCTTGTTTGATGAGAAGGTTTAAGCGGTGTACGACGTTGTTAAAGGTTGAGGAACGGCGGCGGTGCTCAGCTGTGGTTGCTTTTCCTTCTGAAGGAGTGTTATGTTTATCGCGAAACCAAAGTGATTTTCTTTTAGTGTTTATCAAAGTGTGCCATACTTTTTAGCGTCAGAGTTAAGGGAGAATTACATACTAACGTACGAGATGTAGACAGTCACTCAGAGTGGTTTGTAATGAAACCTGCTCGTTCTGAAATCGTTGTAAAGGTGGGGAAAAGAGCCAACAATCCTGTGAACCCATCTACTATTTACAATGAGTGGTCACTTAAAAAATAAAGTGTGTAAATATATGGGCCATGCATCATGACATTTTCAGTGTGAGGAACATCTGCTGTGTTCAAATGGTGTAGTAATAAATATGAAAATAAAAATAGAAGAGATCTTTTTGTATGCGAACAAGACGTTTTATGATAGAGATAGATACATATATAAAATAATTAATCGTCTTAAATAAGTCTTTTGCAACGTATTCCCTACCACTGACGACAGCATTCGCTAACGTAGCCTTCAGAGGCACTGACGTCGTTATTAGCGCCACACAACTGTAAACCATTCTGATGCTCCATCACTGGAACAGAGCATCTCATTTCAACCCACTCTGAACACCTTTGTTTACACCGTGAAATATAATCGTGCAGATATTCGGAAGCTGAAAACCCACAAAATGGCAGTTGTGGTTGGGTTTTGGTTTCTCTCCCCCCTCTTCTTTTGTGTTTGGAGTGGGGCGCTAACGTGAGATTTAACGACCCAAAGACAAGTAAAGAGACGTACAGAACTTTAAGCACGACTAGATGGTACTTGAACAACTTTAATAGACAAACACAGAGCGCAGATCAGGAGTGACATGGGTTCAGTTCTTCTAACGTCTGGTTCTTTTCTGCCTTAATTTTGAAGTAGTTTACAACAGTTTTGATTCAATTCATTTACTAATCTTCAGTGTGAAGTCCACAGTCCCCCACGTTTAATTTTGAGTCGTTTTAGCAAATCACAGCACTGCTTCTTGATGCGTTTGGATGGAGAACTGAATAAAAGCTTTGGTTGAAATCTGAGGAGTTTGATGATAATGGAGTACAAGGAAGTAAGAGGAAAGGGACTAAAGAGAAGGACATTGGTTTTTATAAGAAGACAGAACTAAAAGGAGGGGATCGGACATGGCTGGCTTTAAAGAAGATTAGGACTGGGCTGAACGCACATCAAGAACTTTTACGGCGATTCCCTTGAATTGTAACATAACTGTTTTGATTCCTGAAGCAATATCAGAGCAGCTTCACTTTTGGTTTAACTACGTATTTCATGTCACCGATCTTTTCACGAGTCTAATTTTGCTAAGTTTTAAACCCCTCGAGGAGCCGACTTCTCAAGCTCATCACGTTTCAAACTGCTCTGCGTTGTTATCCAGAACGGCTAGCTCTTTTTGAATTCTTGCATTTTCTAGACTAATTAAACATAGCCAATTTTAATAAACATTGATCTGGCAGGAAATACCGTGTTCATTTGATTTGAATAAAACGTTTTGAAGCAAGAACGACTGCCTGGTTTCTTCGACCAGTCACACACTCGACACGTTTTCATGGACCGAAATGTTTAATGGGTACAAAGAAGAAAGAAAAAAAAAAAAAAAAACTATCGTAGTTCAGTGCCTTTTAACAAAAGAGATTTCATAAATAACCCAAGTAACTGGTGGAAGAGCGACAATTTTAAACGGGGCATGAAACGCTAGACAGAACGAGCAGGACGTTGATGAGAGGCGTTTGTCATTGCTGTTGGAATCCAGAGCAGAACTCGGGAGGGTCTGGGCGCTGATCCGCGGGCCACCACCAGCCCGACTTCATCCCATGGTGATTTTAAAATCATGCTTGATTATTTTAGCCTTTGAGGGAAGACATTCCAGCTCTCATGATCTCATCTACCAGGAGGATGTTGCTAGCAATTACCGTGCTGAGGGGGAGAGGAAAGAGAAACGCTGTCAGAAAGACACTTCAAAATCTCACGGAAACAGTGATCTGACATGTTTCGTTGTTTAAATACTTAGTACCTCAATCTACTTTTGTTTTTCTCAAGTCAGAAACATCACATCTCTAATTAAACATGATCCAGCCATGTGTCAGAGTAAAGAACCCGGCGCAGGTCTGAGATGTGGCTGTAACTGGAATAATCCAAGGCAGAAGTGCAACAGAACAGTTGACCACAGTCAAAAGGAATGTACTCTCCCTTAAAGCAACGATGAGATTTCCAGAATCCATCGGTGATGAAATAAGAGAGAAATATACTTTTGCATGGTGTCTGACTGCTTTTTACTACTGAGAGAGTAACGCAGAATTCAGCCATGCCATAAACGTCTTGCAATAAATAGTGGTGTTACTCACCATGAGTGAAGGAGCTGCTTTTTAACACTGTAGTTGTCCCAAACCCCAGCCTCCCCAGCAAGCATCGGTTCACCTGAGCACCGTGGAACCAACAGAAAACATCAGCCAAGCTGCTATGACTTTTAAAAACGATTCATTCCTTTAGTGAAAACGTTAGCTCAATTAAGGGATAACGTGTTTAATTAGAGACAAGCACCTGTGCTCAAGTCCACCCCAATGAGCTGAGCAGACTCTTTGAACTCAGTCTGAAGCTTCACGAGTGTCTCCTGTGGATCGTACCCCGAGTTCTGGGCCAGGACCTGCAAAGAAAACAGGCCGTCGTAGTTTAGATCAGTGCTGAAACGTTAAGGATGGGTAAATACAAAAAGTGGATATCTTCGTATTCAGTATATATCGTATTATTCTGAAACAGGTCAATTCTTAAATATCAACTGTACCTTAGGAATGATGAGCAAGGCATCAGCAAAAGCCTGCACACCCAGCTGAGCTCTGCCCTTCACTTTGGGCTTGTGCTTCACCAGAGCATCAGCTACAGCAACCTCAAACGCACCGGCTCCAGCAACAACACTGCCTGTGTGAAGAAAAGATCAGAGGTTGGAGTAGTGCATTTTTCCCCCCTCCCTATAAACAGATAAATTAAGCAACACAATCAACTGCAAAACTCTGACACTGAAAGGTTTTGCTGTGGGGGAGATTTTATTGTTGGTGTGACATGGGAAAGACGTGGATGAAACACGACTGAACATACTGTTCCCGAGTGTCTGCGGGTGCCACCAACATAAAAGCAATCCTTAAATCAAATAAGACACATCTGCATCCCAGAATCGTGGGCGCTAAAGTCCTATTAGTTTTACATGTGGATGTGGGGTAAGGTGACAGTCGTTTTCCCCCCAGACTGTGCTTCCATTTCAGGAAGCCTTTTTCTCACTGTAAAAATGAGCAGTAAATATAAACCCAGGTTATTAATCCTGTCTGAGGAGCTGGAGGAGGTGTTTAGTGATTAAATATATGGTTTAATTAAAAGCTCAGTGGCTGAATGAAGCACCACGATCAAATCCACAAAACGACCCGAAGAACCACCGAGTGAAGAGACGTCTCTGGCGGCTGTAGGGAGGTTTCCTGCGCATTAGTGTCCTCCGTACGTATTATTACCAACGTGTCCTACTCTTTAACTTAACCATTAAACTGTGTATAATATCAGTTCTAATAACTGCGTGAAGGATCAGTGAAGGTTTGTCCGTCTTCTCGTCCGTTATCTGTTATTAACGACTAGAAGATAAGGTCTGGATACGTTTAGGCTGTTCTCAGAACAGTTGTGATGCTCTAAAAACTCCAGTATCTCTGATGTGTCTGATCCACTGTGGCACGGCTTCTCCCACCTGTTATTTTCGGAGACATATCCAGTGCAGATCCACTGTAAACATTACTGACGTCCTGTGGAAAACGCTCCTTATGGAAAACTAATCCCATCCGAATAGGGCTTAAGATGTTAATAACCCTCAGTCCCTTCATCTTAACCTCACAGAACCAGTAATTCCGTAATAATTAAACAATTAGAGCTTACTGCTCTCCTAAAGTAGTAAATGAAGCCAAGGAAAGTATCCCTACCGTCTTCGAGAGCGTTTTTGACCGCGCGCAGGCCGTCTCTCACAGCATCCTTGATCTGTGTCAGGGTGTGTTTGTTGGGGCCTTTGATCAGCAACGTCACGGAACGAGGGTTTCCACACTTCTCGATGAACGTGTACTTCTCCTCACCCTGTTACAGCACACAACCAGCAAACAATCAGAACGATTGTCCAACGCTGCTTCACTAACGTTAACGATCCTTAAGTGAGAATAAAAGGCCAAACCAACCAGTGTGTGTTCGTAGACAAGACCAGCGTGACCCAAGCATTCTGGAGTGAGGTCATCCACGGAGTTCATTGGTACACCACCACAGGCCAGACTGAGTCTGAAAGATTACACAGGGATCTATGTTAAGTTTGGTTACACTGCTGCTGTACTGAGCAGGTCGGACAGTAGAGTGACTTGTGTGCTCTCTACCAAGGCAGTGATTTGATGTGGTGACACTGATAATGTGGCATGGTGTTTGACTGCATTTAGTAAAGTAAAATCTACCTGGTGGAAAGAATAAATAAATAAATCCCTGCACTTGTGTGTGTGTGTGTGTGAGGACACAGGAACACAAACAGTAATCTTCTGGTAAATACCACATCTCTAAATGTATTTTAACACTGCAAACATGGCAGCACGAGTCAGCAGAAAGCCAGAGGACAGGGCTGAGACGTTGTTTTACAGACGACAAGGCAGCCTTCTCAACTCTCTCAATAACACTGCTGCAGAAAATATATAAAACCTAGCAAGCCAGGTGACTTTAGCAAGTATTAGCTGCTGGCTAAAAGGCTTAACTGGACCCATACCTCTCCATGTTCCTCCTTTTTGCCCGGCGCAGAGCCACGATGCCTTCCTTGGCAAGAGCGTCCAGAGAGAATGGATCAATACCCTGTGAGAAAGACTGTGCTTAGACACTGTTTCAGAACCTACACAGAGTTCAGTAGCAATGTTCACAATGTGCTGGTCACAGAATACATGTAGCAAGAACAGAGCTTCTTCTAATGCAGAGGTATAGACCACACTTCACTCTAGCACAGTTTAAGTCCAAGGCGTGCTACACAAGCACCCACGGGTGTTTACTGTGCATAAGACGTCTGTAAAGTCAACTGAAGGGGAAGGTTTATACGAAACATTTAAAATGAAATGCACTCTTATACAACTCTGAACGTAGAGGAGCATAAACGGCTCTGATCCCTCACCTTCTGGTTGATGACCACGAAGCCCTTGTCATTGTCGGCACACACTTTGTTCTTAAGTGCAATGATCTTCTGAATTCGTTCCTCAATGAATTTCCTCTCAGCCTTCACCAGCTTCTCCCTCTCCGCAGCACTCTTATAGAAGAAGCCGGAGTTCACCTCTCTGCAGAAACACACACATCACATTAGTTCAGAACGCAGACACGCGAGACACGCCTGTGTCTTTGGAAAAACAAGCAAGGCCTACGTTTTCTCGTATTCCAAAGAGACGTTGCAGGTCAGGACGTAGGCGTCTTCCACCCTCTTCTTCATGTCCGGATGCCTGGCTCCATGGTCCAACACCAGACCTCTGATCAACCTGAAATACGCAAACGAGAACAGAACCTGTATTATTCACATTTCATTTCTAGTCGTGGAAAATGAAACGTATTTTAATTTGAAAAATAACAACGCAGACTCTTACTGTGTATCGCTCTCCGTTTTGTGCTTCATTTCCATGATCTCCACCATGAAGAGGTCAATAGGCTCGTTGGGTTTCTTGATGGCAAGGACAGCGTCGACAACCGCCTGAGGAAATACGACAAGGCAAACAAGTCTAAGAGAAACTCTCTTCTTTTTCAAAGAAATCAGTGTCCGTATATTTCTAGATATCTAGATTTATCGCTTTAAAAGCTTGCTTTATTACAACGGCAGAAATAATAATAATAATAAAGAATGAAGCCAATTCCCACACAAATCTAACATGGGTTTCCTGATAAGAAGTGACTGACACTAGCAGGCGACAGACAAGTGTTTTTGTGCTGGTCTCATGAACACATAGAAAGAACAGAGCTTCTTCTAATGCAGAGGTATAGACCACACTTCACTGTAGCACAGATCAAGGCCAAGGCGTGCTACACAAGCACCCAAGGGTGTTTACTGTGCATAGAGGCGCGTTAATCTCAAATAACAATACGATGAACCAAAACAAACAGTACGAGCCGCTGGACGTCGAGATCGTATACGAGGGTGACCTCCTTTCCACCGAAGACGTATTTGAAAGCCACGTATCCGCCCTCCCCCCTTACCTCCGTGAGCAGGTCGGCCAGCGCTGCGTGCACCTTGGTCCTCAGTGAAGTTCTGGCTACATTGACAAGAGTCTCCCGGTCCATCTCCTTGGTGACTTTGACCTGCTCCAGCACCTGCAGGGCCCGGTCCTTAGCAGCTTCAAAGCCCTCTGCAATGATTCTGGGGTGGAGACCCTGAGGAGTAAACAGCATATAAAAAAGGACAAGTTTACCAATGAAAAGGACATGTTGCACTACTGAGAAATTACGAGAAACTAGTTCCAAATCGACACTGCAATGTCTCATCTGTTCATGCTCATCTTTATGTAAATAAATAAATAAGTATACACCAGGTTTTTGTGCTGGTCTCATGAACACATAGAAAGAACAGAGCTTCTTCTAATGCAGAGGTATAGACCACACTTCACTGTAGCACAGATCAAGGCCATGGCGTGCTACACAAGCACCCACGGGCGATTACTGTGCATAGAGGCGCATTAATCTCAAACAGCAATACGATGAACCAAAACAAACAGTACGTGCTGTTGGAAGTTGAGATCGTATGTATCTATTACTACATGTGCCTTGGAAACTAAATAAGCATCTGACACACATGCCGACCTCTGAAACATAAAGGTCTGCCTGCTTCAGGAGCTCTCCGATGATGAGTACATTGGATGTAGTGCCATCTCCGGTGATGTCGTCCTGGGCGGTAGCCACCTTAGCAATCAGGGATGCAGTGGGATGCTGGATTTGCTAATTGAAGAATGACAAAAAGAAAGGCATTAAACACTCATTTTACTAGTGGATAGCTCCATTTTCCCCCTCAAAACACATGAAGCCAGCCACTTCAACATCAAACGTTTCTTGGTTTAATGACAATATACAGGAGGTCCTCGGGTTACGACACATCTCCCATTTACTGTATAAAGCCTTGTCTAGACTGAAGTGGTTTTGCGTCGTAAACGTCGTAACGGGAACTTCGTGTGTGGTGTGGGCGGCGGACGAATACACGGTTACGCGGCTCGGGACCGAGGACGACGGCGTCACCCCAGTCACACTGTACGCCATTTTAGCTCGCTGCTACGTCGTTCTCTCTCACGTGTGCACGGGTGTGTTTGATTTGGTGAACTTTTTGCCCTTCATTACGGCTCCCAAGCGTAAGGCAGACTCTTCTGATGGCAGTGCATCGAAGAAGAGGGAAGCCATCGCCATGGAAGTGAAGTTAGACATCATAAAGCGATTCGACAGCGACAAACATTGGCTGGTCGCTTGGACTCAGTCGTTCGACTGTCGCTACGATTATCAAGGATAAAGATCGCATCCGTGAACATGTGAAAGGATCTGCTCCTATGAATTGTGTGTTTTGATCATTACTGTGTTAGGATCAGTGCTTACAGTATGTTCTGATTTAAACCCAAAACCGGTTTACGACACGACGTAGGAACGGATAAACGTCGTAAGTCGAGGACCCCCTGTACATAGTACGCACAAGCTTTGATATAAAAGTCTCGACAACAGAAGAGCTACTGCCTTTTTCTTCAACGATTAAGGGACGGACATATTTCCTGTCACTGGAAGAATGAAAATTAATTAGCAAAGTGGAAGAGAACAGTGCTCTGGGGCACCACCTTGAAGCCCCTGAAAACACATCAAATTATGATTTTAATAAGCTATAAAAATGTAATGAAACAGCTACGTTTAAAAACTGCTAAAACCTAAACTGGACGTACGCATGCTGTAAACGTCACTCCCTCCAAAGCTAAATAAAGAAATAAAGGAAGCATAAACACTTTCATTAGGATTTAATGCAGAGAACAAAATCAGTTCATAGTTTGTTTAAAAATGTGAAATGCTTAAAAAGAATTAATGTTAATATAAAATCAAATCACCAAAGCCTGTTTAAAAAGATGGAACTACCTGTGCAGTGTGTGCATCTAAAAACCGTGTATTAATAAAACACTGGGCAGCGAAAACAAATAATATGCCACTCGGCAACAATATGTTGTGGTCATATTAAGATACGGTTCCAAATAAACTGCTAGGAAACAGTGCACTTCTATTGTTCAACAGACACCAATAAAGCTCTCTTACCATCTCGTGCAACAGAACATTGCCATCTTTAGTGAGCTTGATGTCTCCAGCACCGGATACAAGCCTGTGTACAGGAAACAGAACATACCATTAAAACATGTCCGAACAATTAGACTGATTTTTGTCGACATTAGTTAGTAGACAAATTAAGGCGAGGGTAAACCGGGCTCCTACAGAGGAAGAGAACTGAAACAGGGCGGGTCACACTCACTGGGAACACAATTACCGCCAGATAACCTCTCAATTTCTCCGTTTTATAAAACTCCAAATATAAATACGTCTAAAATAAGTGTCAGAGTCAAGAATACAGCTCGAAGCTGAGCCGGTCACTCCCGTTACACAGAGATAATGAAAATGTGCCGCTAGCTTTAGCTCCAAAGCTAGACACAGGCACCATGTGGATCTGAGGGAACTAATGCTAACAGCGAGCTAGCGTTAGCCTTAGCAACGCCGCTCTGAGTTTAACGGTGAGTCGGCATTTCCTAAATAAGCTTTTAAAAATACACGGTTCAAAATTACCCTGCGGAGAACTGCTTAAACTATCAAAATAAAGCCAAACTACATAATTGGAAGCTGAAACAGCATATTAATTCCTCGGATTATTTTTCGAATTATCCGTTCCACCTTAAATGTAACGAAAACGTCCATTCAGAACGCAGCGTCCGCGACGTTTAAGGTGGACCGGTAAAACCCATGCAAAAGAATAACGCTACAATGTGAATTCTGCACAATTCAAGGTGGAACGGAACATTATAATGCACAAATATATTTTAAGGCGCCTTAAACATGTTCCTCAGCTCTGCACTCGGTTTGAACAACTTTGTGCGGTAAGGAGTTAGCCGTCCACGGGCTCCCGGTAACAGCGCCTGCGCGAAACTGAAGGCGCCGAACAAAGCGGTGAAGCATTAAACTCCGCTCACATTTTCATGGTTCCTTTGGGCCCGAGGTTGCTCTTCAGCACGTCCTGGAGTCCGCGTGCCGCGCTGATGTTCACCGCCAGCGCCGCCTGGGCCCGCGCCACCTCCGCCTTCGGGTTCAGCGCCTTCACCGCCGCCATAGCGTCTGAGCTTCAGCGTCGTTACCGCGGGGAGAGAGAGAGATTCGAGCCGCCTTCCAGAACTATCCAACACGCGCTCTATGGGCCCGCCCACCGCATCCTTTTATTGGTCTATGCTCAAGTGAATGCGAGCTTGTACTCGGGTTTGATTGGCTATTCGAAATGCCAATCATTTGGCTGAATCATTTAGCCAACGAATCGATTCTTTCCAACCCATTCCATTAAAGAGCCCATATACTAAAATATTCTCGCATTGGATTTTTCACTCTGAAGTTAATTCACAACACGAAAACGTCAAAATGCATTGTTACAAAAAACGATTAAAGCCTCTAATATCCTTTAGAATTAAACCGATTTTTTGTTGCTGTGACTATAACTGTGGTCCACATGAGTTTTGTTCTGATTCCCTAGACTGCCCTTCACTCAAAAAGAGTTCATTAAAACGCTCTTTGCGTCAGTCACTCAGGGGTTAGTCCTATTAAGATTCACACGAATCATGAATCACAAATTGAGTCAACTCTTGTGAACAGTGAGATTCGGTTCAGTGATGCTACATCGACTCACTTGGGTGAAGGAAATGTCCTTTTAAGGTTTCACGTGGTTAAATTTTGAAATATTATTTAATTTTTCATTGAGGGTTGTAGATTATAACAAACATTACAGAAAAGAACGTTCAAAACAATTGTTTAAGTTCATACTGAGACTGATTTGTTCAAAGTTGACATCCATACCACAAATCCCAGCATTTTAAAAGTATGTTAGGACAAAAGATGGTTTCAAACCTATCGTGTGGAAATAAAAAATATATATATATATATATAAACACAATTATAATATCTTGATTTTAGAAATATTAGAAACTTCAGACACCAGATTCTCATCACCACCTCGATTACTTTTGCACCAAACTTTACTGATTTTATGTCTAAAAATAAATGGTTGAGACGTACTGTAAATAAATGGCTTTGTTTACAACTTAACCATTTAACTTATGCTTTTTTTTAAAAATAAAAGTCTCTGACTGAAACTACCCTTCCCTTTTCAGCTTCTTACCACAAGATCTTTACTTCATTCAAAACACAGGAGAGGATAGGAGTTTTTGAATCATAAATTTAATTCAGTATGTACATCTAACCTTCTCAAAGCACTGGTTGTTAAATAAAACCACATTAAACATTAAGAAAGAGTTCATTGTTCAATTCTCCCACAGACTCCCACAGTAATGGCTGAGCAGGGCCCACAAGGCAGTTAGGCCCGGTTTTCAAAGGGGTAAGATGACATTTCGAACTCTTGTGATAACCCGAGTGCTTGTTTAAGAACACACGATCGGTACCGAGAACTCTGTTGCTCCCGCTCAGGAAGTCTGTCCAGACCAAAACAGCTGTTTAAAAGTTTTAAAAAAAAAAGGGACTTCAATTTTGTAGAGGCATTTCAACTGAAATTCCCCTTCTCACCTCCACCACTCAAATAAGCATCCAGCAACTGTTTATTTTCAATTTTATTTTACTATTGCTTTAAATGTGCACGCTTTAGGATACAAAAAAACAAAAAAACAACAGTTTTCAGGCAACAGTTCCTCTGTCTGTGCACAATGTCATTTTTGTATTTTCTGAAACCAAAAAATTAAACCGCAAGCCTAAAGGCGACACTGGTTTCTAAACAGATGCTTTGCTCTAACGGAACTACCTTCAGCTAGTGTGTGTGTGTGTGTGGGGTGGGGCAGTCAGGTTCATCTGTGGCTGCCTTGATCTTGAACTACCGTGTTCAGAAAACAAAAATGTAACCGAGAAAAACCCCAAAGCAGCATGAATTTTTGATTTGAAGAGAATTATTATTATTATTTTTTTAAATCTATACTGCATGCATGTACGTCAGTGTTGATCCGTTGTAATCTACATACACCAAGAAAACAAAATCAGATCCTGCATAACTGATTAACAAACAAATCAAAATAGCAACTGCTACCAAAGTCATGCCGATGGCAACTGGGGCTTTGATAAAAACACAAGACTTTGTTTATTTTTTGTGCTGCAATGACAGAGAAAAGCTGAAAAGAAGAGTTGTTGTGTTCGTAGACAGAGCTCAGGAGCTCTCTGCTGAAGTGCTAGTGTAAAACGGTCAAATCGTGAGTGTCCAGCTCTGTTGCTCTGGACCTCTGTCGACTAAGTGCTCATCAGCTATGGCCACTGAGTTGAAGGGAATTGGGATGGAACCTAAGAAACGCAAAAAGAAAACATGGAGAATCATGGAACATGGAGAACCCCAGAAATAATCGAGACTGAGCAGAAATCCAGGCCGTGACGAATCTGACTGAGCTTTAGTCGGAATCCTGTAGCATCCTTTTGATTCGTAGTTTCCGTCGCGGTCGTCAGGGGAAGCTACTTCAGAGGCGAATTCTTCATTGGAATCATTATTCTCGACTCCATGTGCTGAATCAGAGGAACTAACGACGACGAGGGAAGACGTATTCACAGTTAGACAGGTCCTGAGGAGTGGTAAAACGTTTCTACATTTGTACTGTGTTTCTAGACTCACCCGTGTAGTAGACGACCTCGTCCCAGCCGTCATGCTTCCAGGCTGCGTTTCTGGTCTCTTCCCTTGACTGCAAGTCTTTGTAAGCTGTGAGAGAGATTATTTTTGTACATTAATGCACTTATAAATGCGTGCATTGCTCATTATTAGCAAACATTTTCCAACCTTTCTTTGTGTTTCATTATTACACAAGCTGTTCTAGCTACAGTGTTTGATGTGTGTTAATGACTTAAGAGTGGAACGAGTGGAAAGTATGCAGAGCAACAGGTGAACGACATTCTGTAATTGTAGAACTACAAAGTGCTCACAAGAGATAACAGGCTAATACTGTTGTGCTTTGGAGTGTGTTTCTGTTCAGTCATTTTTCCGAATTCTGCAGCAGCATCAGTTACGTTTTTATAGAAGGTGTTGCTTTAGGATCATGACACACACTCCCCAGCTAAAGTTCCCTTACCCCAGAGGTGATGCACCATGTACAGGTCTCCGATCTGAGAGAAGAAGCCTCCGACAGCCTCGTTGTTCTGCTGCCGAAGCTCAATGGCCCGAGCCCTGTTGAAACGATCCACTCACTTCTGTTATCACACGGCTACTACTACTGGAATATCTGAGCTGATAATGTTCTCCATTAACTAACACACTGTGCTGGAGGACATGGTCAACAATGAACAGTTTAGCAAGAATAATAATAGCTAACATACTACTTATTAATAATTAATAATAATAATGAAAATGAAATTTATTTTCAGATACCTGTTGGGTATATATTCATAAACCTGCCAATGTATTTTCAATCAGTGTTTAATAATAAATAATAATAATAGTAACAATAATGTGCATTTAACCCATCTTTGGCAGTGATCTCACACACACACACACTAGTGCACTAGGGGGCGCCAGAGGAGCAGTTGTGGGTTTGAAGCCTTGCTCGAGGGCCCCTCGGTCGTGGATTGAGGAGGAGGACAGTGCTGTTCCTTCACTCCCACCGCCCCCAATTTTTGGGGGAATCGAACCAACGACCTTTCAGCCCTCAGCTCTAATCATTAGGCCACGGCTGCCCACTTTGTAAAAACTCCTCTAAAAGAAAAGTGCTCCACTCTAGTTTGTGTTATTTATGAAAACGTGTATAAAAGTCTGAAGGGAAAAGCCTGTAAGCTGCATCTTTTCAGTATGAGACAGCTGCCTGTATATCACAGTATCATAGATAGATTTTTGTAGAATGACACTTACCTGAAAAAGGGAGCGCTATAATGTTTTGGCACGCGGTTCAATCACCTTAATGTACTGAATTTTGTACTGAATTTCCATTGTTTCAGATATTTTCACTTCCAAATGATTAGTTTTGAACGCATGCACAATTTATAACTGAGATTTCAAATTCAGTCAAATTAGAAAGATGACATTTTAGCAGGCAATAATGTACAGTGGAACCTCTACTAACGAACTTTCCAAGATATGAACCGGGCATTTGAATATTTTTCGCCTCCACCAACGAACCACGACTCTAGAAATGAACCCGAGCCTCCTCCGAGCCGGCGTCTGGAAATGTCCACTGACCCCAATAGGCAAGTCTCCCAGCGCCCCCAGACTGGAGTGAGCTTTTAAGATTAGCACATTGTAGCTTTAGCAATTTAGCATTAGTGTAAATAGCAGACACTGAAATTGGTGCTAAGTTAAGCCGTGTCTACGCTTCGTCTCCCCACATTCACCGCCTACTCTCCGTTATCCCACCCCCACCTCCCGTCATACAGCCAGTGCCTGTGTTACTGCTCCAGCCAGTCGTCACGTCTTCAAGGTAGCGATGTGTAACCACTTACAACTTTATTATTTCTTTTTTTATTACTGTTTCCACTGTATTTCTCTTTTATTTTTAGTAACGCTACATGTATTTTTTTACTAATTTGAGAGTGTTGTAAACATAGATCAGTGCAAAAAGGGGGACTCTCGGGGCGGGGGCTGGAACGCATTAATTGAGGAAAATTGACTTGAGAAACGAACTTTTCCACTTACGAACCGGGTCACGGAACGGATCAAGTTCGTAGGTAGAGGTTCCACTCTATTTCAAAAATTAAGGCCAAAAATTATACCGGGTCATGTTTGACATAATCTTCCATAAAATCGCATGTATTTTTAAATTGACACCAAGTGTTACCATCCGTACTCAACATTCAGCAACTACAATCTGCAGAGGCAATGATAAAAGCAGTTGCAATGGTTAAATATCTCTAGGACCGTATCAAGACATTAATATGAAATATATTCTACAGGAAATTGTATTGTGTTTTCTTACCAATAGTTCCCCCACTCAATCATGGTCCCGGGCTGGAAACAAAGATATAGATGCTATTACATTTACAAGACAAAACACTAACTAGGTAAATCATTGAAAAAGCATCGTGGTAAAAACTAAAAACCACACAATTCTTCATCTATTCACTGATGAAATGCGGATGTGTCGATGTACGCCTTTAAGCCGTCATACCCTGAGCTGGTAGGATCTGAGCTCATAGACGTTGGGACCGGATCTGGGCACAGGCTCGTTCCAGAAGCTGAACTCCAGGAGCAGCTGGTTCCGACGGGACAGCAGCATCTTCCCTCTTTTATCTCTGTACTCCATGAACTCCTGAAAAGCACAGCGATGTCTTGGTAAAATTAAACCTACGGATGTATAAGAAACATCGGAATAGTGGCTGGTTTTAAACCAGAAGGGAATGACTAGACTTCCTTTTAAAACCAATTCGGTTATTTATTATGTCCCTGTGGATTCTGTGCATCACACTGTTTATACGTATACATTATTGATGCTCATTCATGTACATGGTTAATGAATATGTTCAAAATCACAGCAGCCAGTGATGTATCGCCAAATCAAATGTCATTCAGAAGAAGGATTTCTTACTTAAATCACCATAACATTCATAGTTCAAGCAAGTTCCATGAATAAAGTAATGCCTTCTCTACTGCATACCTTATTCATCCTGAGTTTGTTCATGACTTCAGTTAAGGCAGGGTAGCCTCCTCTATACCGCCACAGATGCACTGTTAAAGAAGAGAGAGGTATAAACTACTGCCAAAGTTATAGCAGGCAAACACACAGCCTTATTTTTCTTTGTTGTCTGGTGACAGCTTTGTAACAGGAGACAGAAATGGCTTGAGAGGAGACTGCTACCCAATTAGAACCTAAAGTGATACTGTGAAAAAGATGACTGATTAGGGGCAGAAAATAATGCATAGCTCCCTCTGCATCCGACTACTACTACTACTTTTTCTAGCGTCAACTCAACCGTGATCCGTACCATTGACCTGGCACAGTTTTTACAGCTGACGTAACCCTCCCTTGGGACTGGCATTGCGATGCGACGCATTCCAGTGGCTAGGTACACACACACACACCTACAGACAACTCTAAGTCGCCAATCCACCTACTAATGTGTGTTTTTGGAGAGTGGGAGGAAACCGGATCATCCGGAGGAAACCCACGCTGACACAGGGAGAACACACCACACTCCTCACAGACAGTCACCCACAGGAAACCCACGCAGACACAGAGAGAACACACCGCACTGCTCACAGACAGTCACCCGGAGGAAACCCACGCAGACACAGGGAGAACACACCGCACTCCTCACAGACAGTCACCCGAAGGAAACCCACGCAGACACAGAGAGAACACACCACACTCCTCACAGACAGTCACCCGGAGGAAACCCACACAGACACAGAGAGAACACACCACACTCTTCACAGACAGTCACCCGAAGGAAACCCACGCAAACACAGAGAAAACACACCACACTCCTCACAGACAGTCACCCGAAGGAAACCCACGCAGACACAGGGAGAACACACCGCACTCCTCACAGACAGTCACCCGAAGGAAACCCACACAGACACAGGGAGAACACACCACACTCCTCACAGACAGTCACCCGGAGGAAACCCACACAGACACAGAGAGAACACACCACACTCCTCACAGACAGTCACCCGAAGGAAACCCACGCAAACACAGAGAAAACACACCACACTCCTCACAGACAGTCACCCGGAGCGGGACTTGAACCCATAACCTCCAGGACCCTGGAGCTGTGACAGAGACACTCCCTACTGCGCCGCCACCGCTGTGTCAAACCACACAAGTCCACTTACGTTACAGAGCCAGTGGAGTTTTTCTTGGAGATCATTAGAGTAAATTAGATGCTGTGGGCATTAGACTGTAATTAATTGTATAACTATAAGGTGGTAATCGTACAAATGATATATATTTTTTTTACCTGCTTGGTCCTGCTCTCCATACCACGTGTTCCAGGTGCCCACCAGCTCACAGGGGTATTCTGGGTCCGCATGGATACTTGGCAAGACGTCTTCACTGAGTGTAGATAAACACGACAGAACTTGACAGCGGTACTGAACTAGCACGGTTAAACCGTGAGCGCTGCTGCACCGTTATAGAAAATAAAGCACTTGAGACTACATATCCCCCCCCCCCCCAAAACATGAGCTGAAGACTAAAGCCATGGATAAGATATTTCCACTGGGAAATGCCAAGCATGGGAACAAACCACAGAGGTTTAAAATATAAAACACAGACTCATTAAGCGTTAACCACACACCATCTCAATGTGGATGATCTTACCAAAGTTTGTTATAATCATCAAGGCACTCTGGCTTGACATTGTGAACTGTAAAAGAAAGGCATGTTATGGCCGAGCGACCAAAGGCATAAATCTCCACATAATCCACTTTAATCTGGCCTCCAAATCAATGCAAACGCAGCAGTGTAATTTAGTGCCTGAGACTGCAGCCGTTCACACGGGGGACGTACGCTGGACCTACACTGGATTTTGTAGAGGTTGTTGTCTTCCTTCTTGGCCAGGAGGTAGGAGTGGGCGCCTTTTCTGGGGTCCACCTTTCGGACGAAGAGTGACTTGAACCAGCTGTCTTCGCGGTGTCTGTTTGAGGACGCAGACAGACTCCTGAAGAGAGAGAGAGAACAAAGAGAGAGGGAGACAGTGAAAACCCAGTCTGAAAAGGGGGCTGCCATTTTAGAGTTGGCTATAGCCACATAAAGAGATCTGTCGTTTACAGCCAACCGTTATATCTCCACATTACGTTGTGATAAACCCCTCTTTAGTCCTTTAATCACACTCAGAAGAGCACAGAGAAGGGCCTTGCGTTTTGTCAGAACTGTAAACACACAGGTTTCCATTTTATTGACAGTGTTTACTGTTATTCTGAAGGGCCCCCACCGCAGGTCTCTGCAGCTCCGGGTCAACTGTTATATATCTTCACGTTAAATGTGTAATAAACGTGCACTGACTGAACACGAAACCGAAATGGAGGTTGAAAATATTGGCTACAAGCTGCAAACACAGACCTTCTCGAGTTACAACAGAGCTTTCAAAATGACCTTGAGCTCAATCCTGTGGCCGGTGGCCACCTCTCTCTCTCTCTCTCTCTCTATGAACACCTCCAGTCTGCCCTCGGAGAAACTGCAAAACACTAGCCTCTGTGAAGCTGGGTTTATTTGGGAATATTTCTGACAAGAATTGAACCCTTCCAGCTGCTCCCCGGGGGGTTAGAGCTCTCCTCAGAGGGTATTTCACCGCCTGGACACCATTCAAACACCGCTGCAGTAGCTTAGCCGCTAGACAGTACCTCGACTTCTGGGGATAGGGAGCGGATCGTAAACACACCGCTAAAGTACACGGAAGCCAACCCCCGCCGGACAATTCCGCTTCTTTCAGACCCTCAGAGTTTAGGCAACCGTCTGACCTGATAGTTAATGCCGCCTGCTGTTTGGTCTGGAGCCCGTTTCTCGCCGTGTTCAGGCCGTTTCCCAGCCGCTGAAGGACTCTCGTCGCCATCTTTCCTGAATGTCGAGTGGAGCCTTTGCCTGATACAAAATCACAGACGCTGCACACAACGCCCTCCGCCGCCAGGGGGCGGCATTACACAGTTCAAATAGCGGTTACCGAGGTCCTATCCCGAATCGCCATTTTATTTTTATTTTTTGCGCCAAATCAGCTTTGTTCTGTCCCATATCACGCTTTTTTGTTGTGTTCTAAATCTTCGCTCTTGTCCCGTCCTCAGTCACTCCCTCTGGTCGCGTACCAAAGCACTCTCTCCTCTCCAGTCCCCAATTACTCATTGTCCTGTCCCAGAACACTCCCTGTTGTCCGACTCAAAATGGTGTGAGTGTGTGTCGCCCTGTGAAGGACTGACGCTGCTAGAGAATGGGACGCTACTGTTCAGTTTACTCAGGTTGTGTTCCACTTCACTCTCTCTGTTCCAAATGGAGCCATACAGCCCACCCCAAGTCCTCACTTTGGAGACTGCAACAAAATGGAGACCTATCCGCTCGTGAAGTCGTGACGTTTGGACCTTGTGGTCCTCAATATGGCCCACTTAGTGACTTCGCCGCTAGATTTAGTGACATTTCAGACCCTCTGCTGAGTTATTAATAAATAAATAAACAGACTAGCACCAAATCTATTGACTTTCTGTACAATTCTTAGCTACTTCTTATAGTAGATTATCGCCGGTAGCAGAACTCATTATAAAACACCTATTCTGACTCCCAGAGTGCTCCCCGAGACGGAGCAGCCCAGTCCGTCTCCACGGCAGATCACACACATCAGAATGAGCTGGGCATGCACAAATTGTGAGACCAAAGACACACCTTTGATTCTGTTCATGTTTAATTTACTATTTTTCCTGAACTTTTGAACAGAGATCACAGAGTTGATTAAGACATTTAGCTTCATTCAAACAGTAAACACAGGTCTCATGAATGTACACAAAGGACCTTAGGCGCTACTGGGCGATGGGTCCAGAGCCTACCGGGAATCAGTCGGTGCAAGGCGGGAATAAACCCTGAAGGGGGCGCCAGTCCTTCACAGGGTGACACACACTCAAACATTCGCTCACACACTCACATCTACAGACACTTTTGAGTCTCCAATCCACCTACCAACGTGTGTTTTTGGAGCGTGGGAGGAAACCGGAGCACCCGGAGGAAACCCACACAGACACAGAGAGAACACACCACACTCCTCACAGACAGTCACCCGGAGGAAACCCACACAGACACAGAGAGAACACACAACACTCCTCACAGACAGTCACCCAGAGGAAACCCACGCAGACACAGGGAGAACACACCACACTCCTCACAGACAGTCACCCAGAGGAAACCCACGCAGACACAGGGAGAACACACCACACTCCTCACAGACAGTCACCCGGAGGAAACCCACACAGACACAGAGAGAACACACCACACTCCTCACAGACAGTCACCCGAAGGAAACCCACGCAAACACAGAGAAAACACACCACACTCCTCACAGACAGTCACCCAGAGGAAACCCACGCAGACACAGGGAGAACACACCACACTCCTCACAGACAGTCACCCGGAGGAAACCCACGCAGACACAGAGAGAACACACAACACTCCTCACAGACAGTCACCCAGAGGAAACCCACGCAGACACAGGGAGAACACACCACACTCCTCACAGACAGTCACCCAGAGGAAACCCACGCAGACACAGGGAGAACACACCACACTCCTCACAGACAGTCACCCAGAGGAAACCCACGCAGACACAGGGAGAACACACCACACTCCTCACAGACAGTCACCCGGAGGAAACCCACGCAGACACAGAGAGAACACACAACACTCCTCACAGACAGTCACCCAGAGGAAACCCACGCAGACACAGGGAGAACACACCACACTCCTCACAGACAGTCACCCAGAGGAAACCCACGCAGACACAGGGAGAACACACCACACTCCTCACAGACAGTCACCCGGAGGAAACCCACGCAGACACAGAGAGAACACACAACACTCCTCACAGACAGTCACCCAGAGGAAACCCACGCAGACACAGGGAGAACACACCACACTCCTCACAGACAGTCACCCGGAGGAAACCCACGCAGACACAGAGAGAACACACAACACTCCTCACAGACAGTCACCCAGAGGAAACCCACGCAGACACAGGGAGAACACACCACACTCCTCACAGACAGTCACCCGGAGGAAACCCACGCAGACACAGAGAGAACACACAACACTCCTCACAGACAGTCACCCAGAGGAAACCCACGCAGACACAGGGAGAACACACCACACTCCTCACAGACAGTCACCCGGAGGAAACCCACGCAGACACAGAGAGAACACACAACACTCCTCACAGACAGTCACCCAGAGGAAACCCACGCAGACACAGGGAGAACACACCACACTCCTCACAGACAGTCACCCAGAGGAAACCCACGCAGACACAGGGAGAACACACCACACTCCTCACAGACAGTCACCCGGAGGAAACCCACGCAGACACAGGCAGAACACACCACACTCCTCACAGACAGTCACCCGGAGGAAACCCACACAGACACAGGGAGAACACACCACACTCCTCACAGACAGTCACCCGGAGCGGGAATCGAACCCACAACCTCCTTTGGAGCTGTGTGACTGCGACAATACCTGCTGCACCACCGTGCCGCCTCTACACAAACTGTTGTGCTAAAATAATAATAAAATGTTCTTCATGAATCAGTTATTTAATGATAGGACTATTTTTAAATAGCAGAGTTATTTTCTGGAGGGATATGGTCAGTATGCCAGGTATGACACTTCAAGTCTGTTCCAAATCGTTTGAATCTACAGCCTTGAAGATCTATAGGTAAACAGGCTGCTGACGTCACCGAAGGTGGACTTTGTGGAGGATCTAAAGGTGTATGGGGCCCTTTGGGACAACACCTTTAAGTCCAAAAGTAAGTGAGATGTAAATGAACCTCTGGCGCTGTCTCATTAGCCTTTGTTTGTGCTTGTTTGTTTATGTGTGCAAGGGTGAAGGGCGTCTCATTTCTATTAATCCAGCCAATCAGAGCGCTCTGTTCTGAATGACACAACTTTACTAGTCTTTTGTTCCTTTTTGGAATGTGTTGCTGGCATCAAGCAAATATTTTTCAATGAACAATTAACTTGCTCAGTTTCAACATATGAAGCATTGTCTTTGTTCTATTTTTTAAAAAAAAAATTAGGGTTTAAAAGATTTACATATCATTGCCTTCTGTGTAAAGGTGGCACAGTGGCGCAGCAGGAGGTTGTGGGTTTGAGTCGCGCTCCGGGTGACTGTCTGTGAGGAGTGTGGTGTGTTCTCCCTGTGTCTGTGTGGGTTTCCTCCGGGTGACTGTCTGTGAGGAGTGTGGTGTGTTCTCTCTGTGTCTGTGTGGGTTTCCTCCGGGTGACTGTCTGTGAGGAGTGTGGTGTGTTCTCCCTGTGTCTGTGTGGGTTTCCTCCGGGTGACTGTCTGTGAGGAGTGTGGTGTGTTCTCTCTGTGTCTGCGTGGGTTTCCTCCGGGTGCTCCGGTTTCCTCCCACGCTCCAAAAACACACGTTGGTAGGTGGATTGGTGACTCAAAAGTGTCTGTAGGTGTGTGTGTGTGTGTGAGAGTAAATATGTGAGTGTGTGTTGCCCTGTGTGTTACCCTCCAGGGTGTATTCCCACCTTGCTCCCAATGATTCCAGGTAGGCTCTGGACCCACTGCGACCCTGAACTGGATAAGGGTTACAGACAATGAATGAATGAGTTTGTGTAGAATTATTTTGATCTAAAAGACAGCAAACTTTGAGGTTGGATAAAGCTTCTGAAACACCACGAAGTACAAGAAAAACACACATACACGTTCTCCCAAGCTGAAAAAAGCCTTTTCTAACAAAGCCCAACATCTTGGCGCTACAAGTCTGAAGGCCAATGACCTTTCATCTGACCCCCTCCCCTCCATCCTTCGGTCTCACACCACCTGACAGCATTAACATTCCACCCTCCACAAGGTGCACAGTCCACGATCAACTCAAGGCAGAGTGAGAAAGAGCGCTGGGTCCCTCTCTCTCTCTCAGGATGCAGAGAGCGTTCACTTGGTCTCATGGGCATATTTCTGGAGCCCTTGAGGGTGCCTTGAGCTCTGCAGCATTTGTACCGTACAATTACAGCTTCTAAATCACTGTAATGTTTCACTGACTTATAACAGGGAGAAAAGAGCCTCTGTCATTGCTTCCCCAGGCTCAGCACTGCAGAAACTGCACTATGTAACTTTTGAAGGTGGGTAGAACACAACCCCACCCCCCTCCCCCTACTCTACCATATACCTCCAAATATTAGAGTGCGGTGCACCATTTTGAAGCCAAGTGTTTTTATTTTATTCGCCACCTAAAGAGAGCAAAACGGTCCCTCTCCCAAATACACAGCCGTTCCCGCACAATCAGCGACAGTCAGACACGTCTTGAGTGTACATTAAAGTTGAAACAGAAGCGGAAATTCATAAATTCTCCAAGAGAGGGAGGAGTACCGAGAGAACACCCAGTAAAATGTACTCGAGCATGCAGCGTCATAAGGGCATTTCTCCCACCCCTATTCAGTCATAATCAGAAATGCGGCACTGCGATTGGCTGCCGATTGGCAACGGTCTTGTCATAATTAAACACATCCAATCCTAGTCCAGCTCCTGTTCCGCGCTCATCCAATCAGAGTGCGGGAGGGGCGGGTCATGTCGGAATACGGGTGTTAAATAGAAACGGGAGCTGCAGCGCTGTGTGGATGTGCTGAGCGCAGCCATGGCGGAGGAGAGGCAGGAGTTTGAAGATTAATGATTAATGAGGGCGAGGACAGATGTCTTCTGGGGAGAAGAGTGAATTAAAGGTAGTTGTGGAGCTGCAAGAGTGAGGAACACCCGCCTCCTTCCCCGCTGAAGAGGTGAGTATCGCGTGGCGCTGGTTTAACGCATGAAAAAACGGACAGCTCTGCTCTGAAATGTGCGTGCATTGTCCTGGTAGCCTTTTAGCGAGTGTTTCAGCGTGTAATAACCCAATACAACAGTTTGCAATGCTCCTTTAGAGCAGAAAGCTGTTTGATAGAGCGGGAGGCAGCCTGGCGTTGAGGGGAAACTGCAGCTATAAATGGTAACACCCAACAGAAAAGTAAATACTCACTGCCATCTGTCCACGCATTGGGCTTCATATTTCCAACCAGTGATGCGATCTCTCCTCATAATCTGTGTTCACAGCCTTCCCCAGGTCCCTTCAGCGTGACTGGACGTGCAGAGAGAAGGCTTAGGACAGGACAGTCCTAACAAAAACAGATACAGTTAAACTTGACCATGATCAGTGTATCATCAGTGTATCCTCTGTTCAGAGGCAGCTGGGTGCATCCCCGCAGAAAAGTCACAGCACCGACTGAGAACCATTTGAAAAAGAACATTCTCAGCCAATGTTTATAGCCAGTTTAGTACTGTTTACTTAACACAGGGCACAACATAACGATTATGACATTTATATCAGCCCCTTGTGTGTGTGTGTGTGGTTCTTTATCTCCCTGATCTTCTCGTCCAGCTTTGTCTTCCACTGTTCCCTTTAACAGCCGTGAGAGGAAACTGTGCTCGAAATGCATACAGATCTTATTATAGCCTTCCCTTGCTGTGCTCACTTCTCAACATCCCTCATTACTAATGAGTCACTGACGGACACAAGACAAGTGAATAAAATCAAAGGGGCAGGCTTTTACATGTGCAGCAGCTGTTTTTATTTGTTAACATTATATGTGTGGTGTAGTATGTAGTGTGCAAATGTCTTTTTCTTATTTAAAATAAGCACAGTGCTTGTATAACTTTATATATAAATACATTCATTCATTGTCTGTAACCCTTATCCAGTTCAGGGTCGCGGTGGGTCCAGAGCCTACTTGGAATCATTGGGCGCAAGGCGGGAATACACCCTGGAGGGGGTGCCAGTCCTTCACAGGGCAACACATTCACTCACACACTCACACCTACGGACACTTTTGAGTCACCAATACACCTACCAACGTGTGTTTTTGGAGCATGGGAGGAAACCCACGCAGACACAGGGAGAACACACTGCACTCCTCACAGACAGTCACCCGGAGGAAACCCACGCAGACACAGGGAGAACACACCACACTCCTCACAGACAGTCACCCGGAGGAAACCCACGCAGACGCAGAGAGAACACACCACACTCCTCACAGACAGTCACCCGGAGGAAACCCACGCAGACGCAGGGAGAATACACCACACTCCTCACAGACAGTCACCCGGAGGAAACCCACGCAGACACAGGGAGAATACACCACACTCCTCACAGACAGTCACCCGGAGGAAACCCACGCAGACACAGAGAGAACACACCACACTCCTCACAGACAGTCACCCGGAGGAAACCCACACAGACACAGAGAGAACACACCACACTCCTCACAGACAGTCACCCGGAGGAAACCCACACAGACACAGAGAGAACACACCACACTCCTCACAGACAGTCACCCGGAGGAAACCCACGCACACAAAGGGGAACACACCACACTCCTCACAGACAGTCACCCGGAAGAAACCCACGCAGACACAGGGAGAATACACCACACTCCTCACAGACAGTCACCCGGAGGAAACCCACGCAGACACAGAGAGAACACACCACACTCCTCACAGACAGTCACCCGGAGGAAACCCACACAGACACAGAGAGAACACACCACACTCCTCACAGACAGTCACCCGGAGGAAACCCACACAGACACAGAGAGAACACACCACACTCCTCACAGACAGTCACCCGGAGGAAACCCACGCACACAAAGGGGAACACACCACACTCCTCACAGACAGTCACCCGGAAGAAACCCACGCAGACACAGGGAGAATACACCACACCCCTCACAGACAGTCACCCGGAGGAAACCCACGCAGACACAGGGAGAACACACCAACTTCTCACAGACAGTCACCCGGAGGAAACCCACGCAGACACAGAGAGAACACACCACACTCCTCACAGACAGTCACCCGGAGGAAACCCACACAGACACAGAGAGAACACACCACACTCCTCACAGACAGTCACCCGGAGGAAACCCACGCACACAAAGGGGAACACACCACACTCCTCACAGACAGTCACCCGGAAGAAACCCACGCAGACACAGGGAGAATACACCACACCCCTCACAGACAGTCACCCGGAGGAAACCCACGCAGACACAGGGAGAACACACCAACTTCTCACAGACAGTCACCCGGAGGAAACCCACGCAGACACAGAGAGAACACACCACACTCCTCACAGACAGTCACCCGGAGGAAACCCACGCAGACACAGAGAGAACACACCACACTCCTCACAGACAGTCACCCGGAGGAAACCCACGCAGACACAGAGAGAACACACCACACTCCTCACAGACAGTCACCCGGAAGAAACCCACGCAGACACAGGGAGAACACACCACACTCCTCACAGACAGTCACCCGGAGGAAACCCACGCAGACACAGAGAGAACACACCACACTCCTCACAGACAGTCACCCGGAGGAAACCCACGCAGACACAGAGAAAACACCACACTCCTCACAGACAGTCACCCGGAGGAAACCCACGCAGACACAGAGAACACACCACACTCCTCACAGACAGTCACCCGGAGGAAACCCACGCAGACACAGAGAGAACACACCACACTCCTCACAGACAGTCACCCGGAGGAAACCCACGCAGACACAGGGAGAACACACCAACTCCTCACAGACAGTCACCCGGAGGAAACCCACGCAGACACAGGGAGAACACACCAACTCCTCACAGACAGTCACCCGGAGGAAACCCACGCAGACACAGGGAGAACACACCAACTCCTCACAGACAGTCACCCGGAGGAGTGTGGTGTGTTCTCCCTGTGTCTGTGTGGGTTTCCTCCGGGTGCTCCAGTTTCCTCCCATTGCAACCCTGAACTGGATAAGGGTTATAGATAATGAATGAATGAATGATTTTAATGTTGTTTGCATTTGCTTTTCTTTTGATTGTGCAGATGATGTCCTTAGCACGAACGCTCATTAATCTGCGAGGGCCTCTGCGGTCAGCGTCTCAGGCTGGATGCAAACGAACAATCATCAGGAGCCAAAGATGGCAACACACGATACCTCAAGCGACGACGTGTAACTGGCAGCTGCTGGACGACTGCTTCGGTACGTCTCAGCTTCAGCCGTCTGTGCTCATTTGGCAGGGACTTTTCTAAAGTGTGTCTAGGGAGTTAATGTTTGTTTCTCGGCTCTGTGGGGGTCGACAGATACGTGCTGGAGTGTGGAGTAATGACTCCGTGCCTTTATCTGCAGAGCTCAGTTATGGTGGCCTCGTGATGCACTTTGACTACGTGTGGCTGAGGGATCACTGCCGCTCCGCCTCCTGCTACAACTCCAAAACCAACCAGCGCAACCTGGACACCGCCAGCGTCGACCTCACAATCCGACCCGCAAAGACCCGAGTGGACGAGGAGAACCTTTTCCTCACGTGTATGTCCTCACACAGCTACAGAACACAGTCCGTGGTCACGTGTTTTTGCTCGTAACATGTCTGTACTGGGCCACTGTATGAAATAAAACACACACAAGGTCTAGCTGTTTTTTTAGCATCGTGCTGGAGCTACATTGTGAAACGTTTTGTGTTTTTGTTTCTGTACAATAGAGATTCACTGAAGTGTGAACTGTGTGACAGCGTCTGTTAGGGATCAGCTCAGTCACATTCTGTATTTCATTTCCTCCACAGCAGTAAACTAAAGGCTAATAAAATAAAATGTAATTTAAAATAAGGAGCATTTACAGTGTTTATTTTGCTCTGTTTAACTCTCACAGCGTCTCAGCATCTTACAGCGCTGTGACTGCAGAGACTCAGAGCGCATAAACCGACTAGGCGGTCTTGTTTCACGGTTTGTGGGTTGGTAGGAGCTCCAGATCCTTCTTTTTTTCAAAATTTGCCTCCTTCAAACCCGAATAATTGATTAATAGATGACTCTACAGCAACAATAAAAGCAGCCACGGTTATTCTGATGCGTTAAGTGTAGGAGTCCAGAAAAGAGAGTTGTTTCCCCTTGAGTATAATGAGCAAAATCTAATCTCCCCAGACGTTGGAAAACCCCAGCGTTTGGTAGCACCCGACCCACACAAGTTGTTTGTTGTCACAGTATTTTCTAAAAGATGGAATCTAAATGATCTCGGTCTGGGCTTAATGCCTGACCCCGTCCCCCCGAGAGCCCTAGGAACAGCCTGGGATCTCACTGGAGGGATTTGATTCAGTGCCAAGGCACAGATGTGTATCTCTCGACACTGTTAAGATAAGACGTTATTGTACAGACCGAACTTTGACTCTTATAAAGGACGCGGTACTGCTGACAGAGCAACTGGGCCATCCACAAGACCTTACAGCGTTACTGTGGTTACAGATTGTTGGATAGTAACCGTACACTCTGTCAAATGATTACTTCACTCCTGAGTTGGTTATTCACTGCACATCTTCGTTTCTCGCTGATAACGTTATAATCAGACTTTGAGATCTCTGTGAGCACGTCTCAAATGATTGTACTTCAGTACCCTTCTGTGCTCGTGCACTTCAGGAGGTCTGTACACACTGTAATGGGTCATTTCCATGTTTCTTATTCGGGTCCTGAACGTAAAAACACCCTGGAAGTGCTTGGAGACCTTTAGCTGATCCAGAGATATCCATATATCGATACTAGGCTTCATTAGCACTGTGTTATTCTATCTTTTTTGTCAGGGCCCGATGGCCACGTCACGCGCTACGGCCTGTCCTGGCTGGTGGAGAACAGCTACGAGGGTCAGAAACGCGGTGCCGTGCAGCCACGCCTTCTGTGGAACTCTGAAATCTACACCAAAGCCAAGGTGCCTTCAGCCAGCTGGGAGAAGTTCATGAGCTGTGATGATGAGCTGAAGAAATTCCTCAGGAACTTCTTGCTGTACGGCATTGCCTTTGTAGAAGATGTCCCAGCCACATTGGAGGCAACAGAGACAGCCACCCAAAGAGTTAGTCTGATCAGGTGAGATGTCTCTCTGGGTTATGTGGTGTTCATGCTCATAAACGCTGTCCAATACTAACCAAACGAAGCTTGTGGTGGAATATCATTTTGTAGTAAAGGTCTAGGAGCTGCCAGAATTGAATAATAATGGCACTGTCGCAGTCACACAGCTCCAGAGACCAGGAAACACATGCTGGTAGGTGGATTGGTGACTCAAAAGTGTCCGTAGGTGTGAGTGTGTGAGTGAATGTATGAGTGTGTGTTGCCCTGTGAAGGACTGGTGCGCCCTCCAGGGTGTGTTCTCTCTGTGTCCGCGTGGGTGTCCTCCGGGTGACTCTCTGTGAGGAGTGTCTGCGTGGGTTTCCTCCGGGTGACTGTCTGTGAGGAGTGTGGTGTGTTCTCCCTGTGTCTGCGTGGGTTTCCTCCGGGTGCTCCCGTTTCCTCCCACGCTCTAAAAACACACGTTGGTAGGTGGATTGGCGACTCAAACGTGTCCTTAGGTGTGTGTGTGTGTTGCCCTGTGAAGAACTGGCGCCCCCTCCAGGGTGTGTTACCACCTTGCGCCTAATGATTCCAGGTAGGCTCTGGACCCACTGCGGCCCTGAAGTGGATAAGGGTCACAGATAATGAATGAATGAATGTATGAAACACTCCCCCACTCCAGTCATTTTATGGTAACTGTTGCATAATATTATACGTTAAGTTATAAATTTGGATACAAAATTATCCCCAAGAGCAGAACAAATAGATGCACATCTGTTTCATTCACCATTTTTATTTAATTATTTATTTTCTCATAAAATGAAAAAAAAAAGGCTGAATTTTGAGTGACAGTTTTATGTTACAGGAAAATACAGTGATCCCTCCAAGTTCCAAGACCAACTGCGAAAAACGAATTTCCGCGAAGTAGAGGACAGATATTTTTGCATTAAACAGTCGTTCTGTAATGTTTTTCAGCTGGAACTACATGTGATATCCTACCAGTTTCTTTAATAGAGACATTCCTAAGCTGTGATTTAGCGTCAGTAAATTTCACTCTGATGTGGACGTGAACAACACACGTACTGTACGTAAGAAACACGTGTAAATGATATTTTGTCACCTACAGGCCCAGTCTAATACATGGACATATTAATAAAACCCGCAAAGTAGCGAGGGATTAGTGTATTTTAAAAATGCTGTGAAACGTATTTGTGCCTGTAGTAATATGTTGTTTAAACACGTCATTTATAATAATGGCACCCTTCAGGAATCAGTTAAAGGCTTCGTACAAATCCGCTGTCCATTGGAGCAGCTTGGCATTGATCGGTGTGTCCTGGGACTGAATGAAATACGACTGTGAGGTTTAAACATTGCCATGTGACTGTAATGAAAGGCAATGCCTCGGCTCAGCAGTGTCCCTCTGGGAAGTGTTTTGGAAGAGACACCTGAACTGTTTATCACTTACACTTGAAGCTGTAGCAGCTCGTTCTCAGTTTAAAGATTAAACAGATCACTGGTTTCTTCTGGGTTTTTGGCTCAGTGTTGTTCTGAAGAGGCTTGGAACCCGGTGCTTGCGACAGAATGAAGGAGCACTGTCAGTAACACTTTTGAAACCTTTGCGCAGTTCTCTTTGTGGATCCCTTCGTTGCTGCTCTGTTTTAACGAAAGCCCCGTGGCCAGTGCTGAAGATGTGGCTGTGTTTGAGAGCGCATGAGGAATGTACACTGCATGTTGTGTACTTTGTAGGGCGTGTTGTTGTTGTTATTGAGGAAAGAACACACCCACGGTTACAGCGCTGAAACTAGCCCGACTGGGGCTTTAAGGCTTCAACTTTCTCATCATAACAGTCAAGATATTAAGCCTTTTTCCACTGTAAACAGCTCGAGTGCGTGTGACGGGGCTGCTTCTTTGGCAGCGGAGCCTCCTGCTGTTTGAGCGCACTGCAGGTGGTGTGCGTCTAAGAGAATGTACTTCAGAGTCGCTAATCCTTTCTCTTTTTAGCTTTAATATGGAGAATTAATTTGAAAGCGCTGGGGAGAAGCTGTTCTTGAAAGAGGCTTTAATTAATGCCTTAAAGGACACGTTCGGTACAAAACCAAATTGCTGTTTACTGCGTGGGTTGCGTGCTGTCATTCGTCGCAGATGGTCGTTAGGTGACGAGGTCAGTAGCGGGGAATTTGCAGCAATTGCAAGTTGGTTGGGAAAGCCACAGTGGACTGAAGACAGCACGTTTTTTTCCACTACTCCTGCGGAAATGTGTATGAGCTACACCGATGATGAGAGAGAAAAACGAGCAGGTCTTTAACCTTCTGATGTTACCGACTCTCACCCGATAAACCTCTGACCTAAACTGTCCTCCCCTTGTGTTTCCAGGGAGACCATGTACGGCCGCATGTGGAATTTCACCTCCGACTTCTCCCGTGGAGACACAGCCTACACAAAGCTGGCACTGGACCGTCACACAGACACCTCGTACTTCCAGGAGCCTTGTGGGTGCGTACTACAACTTCATTCTTCAACTCCACTTCAGTCTTCCTGAGAGCTCGTTTCCCTCTTCACCGACCGACGGCTCTAAAGAAGAATGTGGTGAAGGGTCTTAGTCGTTAGCTGTGCTGTAGTTCCCATGCTGTACAAATGAACTCACTGACCTCCTGTTTTGTTAGGGCTTTAGCTGTACGCTCTGCTTATGCCCCAAGGCCGAGGCTACACCGGAACAGTCACGTCTCCATGTCAGAGTCATCATTTTACAGACTCTCAGAGTTGTCAGCGGCGTGAGTTAGACTCACTACACTGACTCTCAGCACGTCCGCGCTCATGCAGTGATTGTCCCCGTCTCGACAGGCGTTAGAGCTACATTTTTGTCGAATGAATGCGCAAAGAAAGAGTTAATACTGTTTATAAACTACACAGAAGGCAGTCTCTACGGGTAATCGTCGAACAAAAGGGCTTCTTAAGAGTTAAAATGAGGTGTAGCTAAGTGAAATGTTTTCAAACAAATGGGATTACCAGGTTTGTCTTTGTTCATTTCTGCTCTAGCAGGAGACCCCCCGACTGTCCACTGAACAGTGCATAACGTCTCCGTACTCGTCAAGAGCCGACATTAGACGCAGACGCCCAGAACGGCAGCGTCAGCAGTTACACGGCCACCGCGGTCACGCCATCTGCGCTCCGTGAAAACGCAGTCACGCCAGATACACTATGCTTTCTAAGTGCACGTTCGCATAGCGGTTTACGGTAGAATGAGTGTGTGAGTGTTTGAGGGAAGCCTGTTTCTCAAGGAAACGTGGAGATGTGATATACACAAAAGAACTGGACGCTATGATCGTATTTCTGAGTTTCAATCACAAACATCAAATCTGATACTCCTTTAAACAAGTCCATAACCTGAAGGAAATGTACATTATTCATTTTATTTTAATTAAAGTCAAACGGTCATCTGAAAGCTCCATTGCAGTTTTGAACAACATTAAATACATTATAATTTGTGTATGATTTTTACTGCAGGGATTTGGAGGAATATTTGGAAGTAATTTGGAGTAAAAACAAAGTTCTGTAAAAATTCCACTGGAGACTTGAATAACGTTCCCCAGGTCACTGTGTGTAATGTATGTTTACACTTATATAGCGCCTTTCTAGACACCCAAGGACGCTTTACAATCCACACACTGCTCAGAACGCTCAGTCCACACACACACACTGGTGAGAAGCGGCAGCCAAACGCACACAGCGTACTCTCGACCAGGAACGACCGTCCACCTGGAGGACTGCATCGGGCACTAGGGTTTCACCCAGGACACAGCGCCAATCCATATCTGGGCTCACACACATTCACTCACACAAACACACTCATTAACCAGGACAGTTATTAGAGAAGACAATTCACCTACCCTCCATGTTTTTGGACTGTGGGAGGAAACCGGAGCCCCTGGAGGAAACCCACACAGACACAGGGAGAACACACCACACTCTTCACAGACAGTCACCGGGAGGAAACCCACGCAGACACAGGGAGAACACACCACACTCCTCACAGACAGTCACCTGGAGGAAACCCACGCAGACACAGAGAGAACACACCACACTCCTCACAGACAGTCACCCGGAGGAAACCCACGCAGACACAGAGAGAACACACCACACTCCTCACAGACAGTCACCCGGAGGAAACCCACACAGACACAGGGAGAACACACCACACTCCTCACAGACAGTCACCCAGAGGAAACCCACGCAGACACAGAGAGAACACACCACACTCCTCACAGACAGTCACCCGGAGGAAACCCACGCAGACACAGAGAGAACACACCACACTCCTCACAGACAGTCACCCGGAGGAAACCCACGCAGACACAGGGAGAACTCACCACACTCCTCACAGACAGTCACCTGGAGGAAACCCACGCAGACACAGAGAGAACACACCACACTCCTCACAGACAGTCACCCGGAGGAAACCCACACAGACACAGGGAGAACACACCACACTCCTCACAGACAGTCACCCGGAGGAAACCCACGCAGACACAGAGAGAACACACCACACTCCTCACAGACAGTCACCCGGAGGAAACCCACGCAGACACAGAGAGAACACACCACACTCCTCACAGACAGTCACCCGGAGGAAACCCACGCAGACACAGGGAGAACACACCACACTCCTCACAGACAGTCACCCGGAGGAAACCCACGCAGACACAGAGAGAACACACCACACTCCTCACAGACAGTCACCCGGAGGAAACCCCAGCGCTGGGAGGCGAACGTGGTCACCACTAAGCCGCCGTGCCGCCCAAATGTGTTTTTCCTTTAGGAACCTGTAGATTTCCGTCGATGTACGGCACAACAGAATGTTACCAGAGTCCTCCAGTGTTGAAGAACATTTCATCAGGTTTTTGCGCTGCTTTTATTCCAAATTCCTACAGGAAACGAGGGCATGTTCTTCTCGACTGTCGTGGTGACTTTTCTAGTGACTGCTGTTAATTAACAGGACATCTATAATTACGTGCAGTTACATTTTAGAGTCCTGTTCTTCAGGATACACCACACACGTGAATCTCCCAACAAGCTCACACACAAGCTCTACTATGATCCACTATGTAGATGCAGGTGTAGTGTACACAACCTTAGTGTAGACTTCGTGACTGTGTTTTCACAAAGTGCGGAGCGCGTGACCGCGGTGGCCGTGTCAATGTTGACACTGCTGCCGTGTGTCTGTGTCTAATATCAGCCCTTGACACTATTCCATAAGCCCGTCCTGAGATGAAGTGTGTGTGTTTGAGTGGGGGGAGCAGTGACTCACAGCCAGCCGCTTTGCAGTTTTGAAAACCACAGGAGGACGTGGAGATTCACCGCCTCATTCAGGAACTGAAACTTCATGAATGCTTCTGTGCCTCGGAGACGCAGCATCATTTGTGATGAAGCAGAAGATAAAGGGATTCTTCTGACGTTTGAATTCTTTCCGAAGTTTAGTTTGCTGCTAAAATAACCACAGAGACAACAGAGGGAGATTATGGAAGTGCGCAGAAATGGTTTAAAGAGCAAACCGAATAATCGCTGTGTTTCCACTGACCAGAGAACCGTCAGACATAGTCAACGACATACACAAACAAACCAGAATATTAAAATAAGCCTGTTGTGCTGGTGTAGAGTGAATCAGACACAGCAGTGCTGCTGGAGTTTTTAACCCCCTCAGTGTCTGGACTGAGAACAGCCCACCGACCAAAAACATCCAGCCGACAGCGTCCTGTGTCACTGATGAAGGACTAGAGGACGAGCGACACACACTGTGCAGCGACAGATGAGCTACTGTCTCTGACTCTACATCTACAAGGTGGACCAACGAGGGAGGAGTGTCTCACAGAGTGGACAGAGAGTGGACACAGGGTTTAAAAACTCCAGCAGCTACTGCTGTGTCTGATCCACTCTACACCAGCACAACACACACTAACACACCACCACCACGTCAGTGTCACTGCAGCGCTGAGAATGATCCACCACCACATCACACCTGCTCTGTGGGGGTCCTGAGCGCTGAGGAAGTAAGGAGCAAACAAAGTATGCAGAACAACACATAGGCCAGTGCTTTTGTACGGTCAGTGGAGTGTTTCAGTGTTGCAGCTGAATGGTGAAACGATGTTATAAACGTGTAGTGTGTAAAAGCCCTACATAATAATATAATAATACACTACACAGTGAAAATCACATTGTCTGAGCTTTCTTTCTGTTTCTTTCAGCTACCCATAACCTCATTAACCCATTACTTGCACTGACTGTATGACAGGATCCAGGTTTTCCACTGCCTGAGGCACGAGGGAACAGGTGGCAGGACTCTGTTGGTGGACGGCTTCTACGCCGCAGATAAAGTGCTCCAGCAATCACCAGAAGAGTTTGAGCTCCTCTCACGCATCCCTATCAAACATGAGTACATCGAGAGCGTTGGTCACCATCGCAACCACATGATCGGCATCGGCCCCGTGCTCAACGTCTACCCCTGGAACAATGAGGTCTACATGATCCGGTACACAGAGCTTTTACTGGCTTGTGAATTATAGCATTCATTCATTCATTCATTTACAGTGCTCTTTATATCTCTTGGTACTGATGGTATTTTCGTCAGTAATACCATTCTGGGGGCGGCACGGTGGCACGACAGGTAGTGTCTCGGGGGTTATGGGTTCAGACATGACGGTAGGTGGACTGGCAACTCAAAGTCTCCATAGGTGTGAATGTGTGATGCTCAGGGTGTGTCCCTACATTGCACTGTGATTCCAGGTAGGCACAAGATACACCGCTAGGGGTGGGCGATATTGCCGTAAAATGATATCACGATATTTCAGGGTAATTTGGCGATAACAATATTCTTGGCGATACAAACATTATTGCAACGAAATAAACGTTGGATTGCTATTAATTATATTGAATAAAAAATATCTTTATACAAGACAGTGGAACCTCGAGTTACGAAGTGTTCCGAATACGTACAAATCGAGGTTACGATTAGAGGTGCGAGCAAAATTTCCGATCCAGTTACGAGTGTTTTCCCGATTTACGAAGAGCTGATCTTCGGGATCTGACCGATAGTTGGCGTGGTGTTCGTTCACAGATTCCTCTCGCATCCAGCCACCACGTTCTTCTCACGTGTGACAGCGCAGTATCAAGTCGTATCTCGTTCGTTATAACGTTTTACAAGTGTTTTTAGTGGTTTTTGCAAATTTTATTGTGCACCATGGCCTCCAAGAAGACCACAAAAGACTCAATCAAAAGTGCTTAAACAGTGAACGGAACTACAGTTTTGACACACGTAAGGTCAGCTGTGCACGAAGAAATGGAGACGCTGATGTTAATTTATGAAGTAATTTAGAAAGTGCAATTGTAGTTTTGTTTAAAGCGTAAGAAAGTCCTGTTATCTACGCTTCGTTCCGTGCCAGTATCCCTCCCTCCCCAGCCGCTCTCCGTTAGCTACGCTCATCTGTCGCCAAGGTAAGATTACCGTATTTTATACGTTTCTTAATCTATTTTGTATATGTTCTTTCGTCTGTTTATTTTGTTGTGTAATTTTAAGTTTTTCATATTGAAAAACATGCATTCTTTCATAATTTAGGACATTTTGACGACTTGTCAGAGGGCGGGAACCGATTAATCCAAGTTCCATTATTTTAAATGGGGAAAATTCGTTAGGAGCAGTTCACGTTAAGAACTCGGTTCTGGAACAAATTAAATTCGTAACTCGAGGTCCCACTGTACCATGGTTTATTGTACATGATTATTTCGTAACCAAACCACCTCCATTTGACTGAAGTCACTCAGAGCCACTTTCCACTGTACTTCACTGTGTGTAAGTCACTGATGTAAAGAACGTAGGCCGTGTTATGGGCAACTGCTTGATGTTATTACGTAAATAAGTCAGAATATCACTATTATCACGATATAGACTTTTTAAATCATTTAAAAAATGATGCCGATATTATCGCAAACGATACGATATGGCACAGCGCTGCCCACCACAACCGTGAACAGAGTGAATCACTTACAGAAAATGAATGAATGAATGAATGAAAACGTGGCCTGGTTGTCGAACGCGCGTTAGTTTCTAACACAATGACGTCGCCCTCTATGTTCTTCAGGTATAACAACTATGACCGAGCAGTGATAAACACAGTTCCTCACGATGTGGTGCAGCGCTGGTACATGGCCCACAGGCAGCTCACTGCTGAGCTACGAAGACCTGAGAATGAACTGTGGGTCAAACTCAAACCTGGCAAGGTATGTATGTTTTAATGTGAATTCAGAGCAGAAACTAGAGTCACGTTCTGAGGAAGTACTGAAGTGAAATAACTTTATTTAAAGTGTTCTCATCACTCCGGATGTAATCTTTTAGCATTCCCAGTGTGTGAAGTTCCCCTTTTTGGTCTGGAACTGTAAGGCATTATGCAAAATATTTTCCTAAATCACCATCGTTGAGTAATCTCAGGAGACTTGCTTATGTAAGACTTGCTTGGTAATATTTTACAGTAGGTATTTTAATACCGTGGGCGGCACAGTGGAGCAGAAGGTAGTGTCTCAGTCACAGCTACAGGGTCCTGGAGGTTGTGTGTTCTCCCTGTGTTTCCTCTGGGTGACTGTCTGTGAGGAGTCCTTCACAGGGCAACACAGACACACACACACACACACACACACACATTCACTCACACACTCACACCAACGGACACTTTTGAGTCGCCAATCCACCTACCAACATGTGTTTTTGGACTGTGGGAGGAAACCGGAGCACCCAGAGGAAACCCACACAGACACAGGGAGAACACACCACACTCCTCACAGACAGTCACCCGGAGGAAACCCACGCAGACACAGAGAGAACACACCACACTCCTCACAGACAGCCACCCGGAGGAAACCCACACAGACACAGAGAGAACACACCACACTCCTCACAGACAGTCACTTGGAGGAAACCCACACAGACACAGGGAGAACACACCACACTCCTCACAGACAGTCACCCAGAGGAAACCCACACAGACACAGGGAGAACACACCACACTCCTCACAGACAGTCACCCAGAGGAAACCCACACAGACACAGGGAGAACACACCACACTCCTCACAGACAGTCACCCGGAGCGGGAATCGAACCCACAACCTCCGGGCCCCTGGAGCTGTGTGACTGCGACACCTACCTGCTGCGCCACCGTGCCGCCCAATACAATTTAGTTAATATTTTATTTCATAAAGCAGCATGTAGTGTTATAACCCAAAAGCAAGTCTGTTTTGGAAGTAATAAACAACATGATCAGAGGCAGGTCCAGTATGATTTAAGCATGCAGCCTGTAGGAGAGTGTTTTTGGGACTTAAAGGAACACTACATTATATTTTTTACCTTAAAAAGACCTTAAGGACCCAGTACCTGCAGCGCCACCGTGCCCCGCCCAAAACACAAACAGACACAATCTTACCTAGAGTTCCCTTAACGTTTGAAAACGTGTTTGAATTTAAATGAACATTAAATGAAAACTGAATGTTCTAAACACCACTGTTCTGTTCTGTGTGTTAAGGTCCTGTTCATTGACAACTGGAGAGTGCTGCACGGTAGAGAGTCCTTCACTGGACTGCGACAGCTCTGTGGGTGTTACCTGACCAGAGACGATGTGCTCAATACGGCTCGAGCGCTCGGCCTTCAGGCTTAACCGACCAACCAATCAGCAACAGGGAAAACCAAAGGAACAACTTAAGCATTGTATTGTAGAAATGGTGAAATCAGTACCTCGCTGCATTAAATCCTCGTGATGCACTGCAAGGACTTTACAGGAGCTTCTCAGACTAAACAGGAGCGCTCGTTCTGTGTGCGATTGACAGATGAAGTTGAATTTTAAAGGATAGATCAGATCAATTGAATGGATGAAGTTCTGAAATATAAATAGATTTCTGTTTTAATTTACATTTATAGGAAGCTTTGGATCAAATACGTTTTGTGTGAACAGGACCGTGTTTTAGATTTGTTTAAGAACGCACTTCCTCTTTCCTCTGCACAGGAAGCAGACCCTGTTATTAATTTTATTTTAAAATAAAATGGCAGCAGGTCTGTTTGTGATTACTGTAACACAAGAGTGATCTCCAGTCCTCCACCTTTGACCCCCTTGAGTGGCCTAGGCTCAAGTTACTCGAAGTCTTGAGCTAAATGGACACGTTTTACAAAATAAAAGTCCTCAGTAGAAGGTTTAAACGGTTTTAAAAATGGTTTCAGGAACATTCATAGATGTTTATAAAGGTACGACATGTCCCAGACGTTTAGTATTTAATGCCGTGTAGTATTATTATTATTATTATTATGATCATATATCGTTCAGCATTTCTCTCGTATTATTTTGATTGCTCTGTATCTATTTTAGATTTAAACCCGCTTGCTTTTCCACAGAGATGGAGGTTCTAGCGCTGCATGATTACAGTAGACGTGGCAACCCTGGGGTTGAGCTTGAGATTCAGTAGTGAGTTGAAAATTCACAGAATAAATAAATAAATGTAAATATCAACCGTGCTGTTTATGAATGAGACACACTACGAAATGGAAAAGGAAAGAGCTGTTTTTGTTGCACTTTGCTGTGTCTTACTTGGAAAAGCTTTCGTTTTAATTGATGTTGAATAATTTAAGCAAAGCTCATGTGGAAGCAAGCAGACGCAGTAATGAAAACTGACATTTGAGTTGAAAATTAATGTCTGTGAACGTTGACCTCCTTTAAAATATTAACTGATTTTTTAATCCTCGTCCTCGGGGAACGGTAGAGACGTGTGATATTCTACACACTCCCCTCAGAGGTCAGAGACCTACCTAGAAATACATTGCAATTCAGAAGGAAAATGCACTCTGCGTTCTGAGCAGCGCTGTGATTTGGGAGAATTAAAGGGTAAATGCTGAAAACTGTGAAGCGCACGGTAAACTTTTCTACGACCTTGTGCCTTACTGATAATGTTTGGATGTGTTGTACGTACCATGTTCGTCCTCCAGAGCAACTCCCAGGTCTCAGCGTGTTTCTAAACCTTTCTTCGCAATGCTTCAAGCAGTTTTTATGTTGTACATTTACAATTCATCTCAGTTTGATTGTACGCACAACAAATGCCTCAATATCACCCCTTCAAAATAAATATGTGGTTTTACAGTTTCAGTGTCTCGATGATTTTGACCCCAGTTTTGCACTGCCCCTGTCGTTAATGTCACTTGGTAAATATTACAGTTTCTGATCAGATTGTTTTATTTATTTACAAATAAAGCTGTCGGGGCAAAACCAACCATTGAAGTAAGTGCAGTTGGAGGTGTCTGCAGTCGTATCTGCTGAGAGCTGCTGTAGCAGGTTCTAATCTAATTTAATATCTGAACACTGACCAACACCAGCATCCACTTTAGCACTGTGTGGATAAGACTGGTGACATCGTAGGTACAGGCCTGGAATTGGGAGTTAATATTTTTAGGGAATGTAGTATAGAGGGCTATGAGAAGAGTTTCAATATAAAACTGAATTTTATCATTTGACTATGAACATAGACGCTCAGCGTCCTCACTGTTTAAAGCACTGTGAAGCTGCGGGAATGATTGAGAGGAAAGCCGCGTCTTTACCAGTGATAAGAAGCTGATTCTGAACAAAAGTTGAGTGCGTTGTAGTGCATATTTATTCAATGACATGTACACACAACAGTATATATTTGATCACTTATTTTTTTACATTTTAAGGGAAGCCGAGCTTCTCTTGCAGCACTATCAAAGTGTAAATACCTGGAATCATTGGGCGCAAGGCAGGAACACACCCTGGAGGGGGCACCAGTCCTTTAAAGGTCTACACACACACTCACATTCACTCACACACTCTCACTCTACCTTCATTTTGGTGTATCAAAATATTTATATGCTGCAAACTCTGTGAACGTGGGCTTCATTAAAAAGCAGTGTTTTAAGACCCTCAAAGTTTTAATTTAAAGGAGGTTTAGGCAAATTTCTTTCATTTCTTCTTTATTTAAAAAAAAGACATGTCAACACTGACCTCCTGTCAGTTATTTTAACAGAACCTCCTGGCAGCCAAAAAAGTAGGAGTAAATACTAATTCTTATTCAAAACTATAAGTTACACATTACTTGTATTTACCCTCCACCGGGTTGTGTTATTTTTTTTATGGATTTTTTAAAGCTAAAGCTAAGAATAAATTATTATAAAGCAGCTATATATTTTTATTTATTTATGTTTTTCTGGTGTCTTGGATCCGCATGGTCTTTGTATTTTCCTCAAGGCAATGATATGTGCTTTTGAAAATAACATTTATAATGAATTATTTCGTTTTAAAACTTGAATTAAACTACAATAGAAGGATAAAAGCTGTCCTTGCTATCACTACTTTTCCCTCTCAGTTCACTCTGAGCTGAATGTAGCACTTTGGAGGTAGAACATCTGAGTAATTGTAATTTTGTGTTCATTCCAAATGTGATTATTGTGTATATTTCAATTCTTAAAAGGTCACATGTTGATGAAATCGTTACGGATTACGAATTAATTAATTACGTTCAGTGAGTACATTCATTTCCCCTTCTTTTTTCCGTTCGTTTGTTGTTTATTCGGAGACTGGCGCCATCTTGTGTTTAAACGGAAAACATCCCGCCATGTTGTTATTCAACTCATCGCGGGATTATATAAAATCTCGCGGGATCTGTCTCGCTCTCTCTCTCCCTCGCTGTCGGGTTGGTCTCTCTCTCACTCACACGTGCTGAGCGGCGGGAAGATGGCGGACACAGAGAGTGAGTGCAGTTGTAATTCTAAATGTGTTTAGACTCTTGTTCCACTTTGTTTTTGAGCTGGTTTCGAATTATTGGGGCAGTATTTACAGACTTGAAACTCGGTTGATGTAGAGCCGTGTGTAAATTGTGGTAAACACGAGTACTTTGCTCGTAGTGGAGCGGCGTGGCGCAGCTCGGACACTTAGCGTGTTCCTGCAGAGCTTTTTTCAAATTTGCATTAACAGTATCAGTGTTTTATTTTGTTAGGTTCACTTTGCTACTTCTAAGACGTTATATCTGGCGAAATATGGGGAGAAAAGTGATTTAGGAATGGGTTTGAACTTAACGGGGTGTTAGCTTCTTTTAACGAGGCATATATTTGGGTTTGTGTCGTTTTTATGTGATAAATCTCTGTAAAAATGTTAGTTTTTGGCTTGTTTTTGAGTCACAGCACGTTCTCCGAATGTTAACCGTGGTTTGGGGTGAATTTCAGCGCTTGTAGGTGGTTATCTGGAATAACTGGGGGGTATAACGTTCACAAAGAAAGCGACGGTTACAGATTTGTTCCTACGTTGGAAATCCGTGATAAACGTGATTGTAGTCATTGATAGTAGCTATATGTGATAGTTTTTGGTGTTATTAGTTCGGATTTGTTCACCACGTGTTGTCGGCGTGTGCCACGTGTTTGCGCCTCCTAACGTTCACTGGGATATACGTCCATTTTGTTTAAGTGCAGCTGGGGGTCGAGGGGGGTTTCTCTAACGATATAACACTTTTAAACCCTTTGATTTCCAGAAACAGAGTTGCCCACACAGTTTGGGCTGAAGGGAGAAAAACCATCTTGGTTCATTACAAACTATTCCAGTTGAATTGGGTTGGGTCTAGAGCTGCACAGTAAATGTAATGCTTTCCCAGTAAACATTTAGCCGTTGATTAAACGTTGACATAACGTAATGACTGCCGTCTAATCAACGTTCTCTTAAGGTTGAAAAGACTTCCAAACACAGACATTGAAAAGACGACTTTTAGACGTATTTTGGACGTCCACTGATATTATCGATTGGTCACCACTTAACTAACTTATTAAGATGGATTTTGGACGTCCATTGACGTTTAAAACACGTCCTTGACGGACAGACTACTTTTAGACCTATTTTGAACGTCCAGGGACGTACCTTGTTCACTGGGTTCTAGTTTCTACTCTGAGTTTATGGTGCTTGGATAGTGCAGTAGTACTGCTGTCTGTTCTTATTCAGTGCAGTTAAAAGCACACTGTCTGCAGTACAATAAGGTTTTGTGTGTTTTGCTGTGGATAATAGACTAGTAACTTGCCTTTGTCCTAATCCTCTGCCCCTTTTCCTCCAGTTGGTTCTGCTAAGAAAGAGAAGAAGAAGAAGGCGAAGAAGATTTCAGATGATGAAATCGGGGTAAGTTGTGATTTTAACACTTTGCTCAGTGCTGTCTCCGTTGTTTATTTAAATAAAGTTTTCACTAATTTACAGTAATACAACATAAACTTCGAAATGGAATACTACTTTCCTGGCTCTAGTTCCAGGACGTGCAGTGCTTTGTTTCTGAATTATTCTGTAGAGAATTTGACTACACACTCCAAACTAACGCGACTGCTTGCTTTAGGCCTCATTTATTTGCATTTTCTTAAGAATTCCTGCGTGGTTAATTTGACACCATCGTTAAAGGACGACCTCTTTTACAGGAAATCCAAGAAACCGGCGACTTCCTCATCAAACCCGAATCCAAGATCACCAAGCTCGACACATCACAGTGGCCTTTGCTGCTTAAGGTGAGCGCTCCACTCTTTCCCTCTCAGTTCGGGTCCGGTATGTGACGTGATGAACGTGTTTATCCATTCTCTGAGTGCTGCTGGTCGTCTCTCTGCGGCGTCCGCGGTCCGTTCTGGTCTGTGGAGGTTACGGCTGTTTGTCTGTCTTCCTCTGCTCCGGTGTTTTACTGGGACAGTGGCTGGGATATTCAGTACAGCTGGTGCAGGGGGAACTGGCCGGCGCCAACTAAGACGAGCGGACGCTTCTGATCACATACTGCCCAGAACCTTCAGATCCTACAATGTTCTGATTAACGTAGTGCAGTAGTTCTGTTGGAGGTATTTATATATCTGTAAATTAACTTGTAGTTGGGGTACTTCAAGTGATTAAGTGTTTTATTACTGTTTTAATGTGACATCACTTTTTTTGCCTCCTAGAACTTTGACAAGCTAAACATAAGGACGTCACATTACACACCGTTACCACACGGCTCCAATCCACTGAAGAGGAACATTCACGATTACGTTCGGTACGATTTGTAGACGACTTTATGCTGTTTAAATTGTAGCCACATGATGATATGTAGATTGCATTAGCATTCTGTGCAAAGATGACTCACTATCTATCACCCAAGATTGATGGCTTCTTATAAAGTCTAACCATATAATCTTGGACTGTTGATGTTTGCTGTAACCTCAGCTATTATTTCCCCACCCAGGGCGGGCTTTGTTAACCTGGACAAACCAGCTAACCCATCCTCTCATGAAGTGGTGGCCTGGATCAAGCGGATCTTGCGCGTGGAGAAGACTGGCCACAGCGGCACCCTGGACCCGAAGGTCACTGGCTGCCTGATCGTGTGTATTGACAGAGCTACACGACTCGTCAAGTCTCAACAGAGCGCTGGTAGGTGGTACTCGGCTGCTGACGCTTGGTAAACAGCTTCAATGTGCTTAGAGCTTGAGCTCACCCAGTGAAACCAGTGGCCTGTGCTCACTACTCTTGTGCCGTGTGTTTCAGGCAAAGAGTATGTGGGAATAGTTCGGCTGCACAATGCGATAGAGAATGAACACCAGCTTGCAAGGGTAAGTGGGATCAATGTGTGAGAATAATATCTTTAAAGCAACACAGTGTATAAAGCTTACTTTAGATTTACAGCTCATTGCTGATTCTCTGACGTCTCTGGACTCAGCACTACAGAAACGGCTCTATGTAACGTTTAGAGTAGAGTATGATGTCCTCTTGATTTCAGGACAGCTGTAAAAGTCAATTATTCTGCAGCTGTAGGGGGAGCCCTGGAGTAGGGCTGGGTGTTTAATTTAATGTGCAATTATTTGCCATTGTACAGCCAAATGTCTTCTGCGTTTAACCCGTTTTTGGCAGTAAACACACACACACTCCAGTGCACTGGGGGCTGTGAACACATGCTCAGAGCAAGGTGCAGCCTTCCCCAGGGCCCAGGGAGCATTTAGGGGTTCAGCGCCTTGCTCAAGGGCGTGGATGTCCCTCTAAACCTTAGCCCGAGGCTGCCCCCATCTTGTCTATATCTATTACTGTTATTATTCTGTTATGTCCCCACTGTGTGTTCATGTGCTGTCTCTTTAAGACCACGCTACCATGTGATTCTGCCCCCTATCGGTCACATAGAAGCAATCTAAACTCTGATATTTACGGCACAAGCCTCGTCACTGAACTGTGAGGGTCAAAAAAACAAAAACAAAATAGTCGTTGAATGGTGGTATTGATTTGCGCTCATATCGCCCGGCACTACCCTGGAGCTAAAATACCAAATTGTACATAGTGCTGCTCTTATTTTAGTGGGGTATTCATTACAATATGGCGTTAATGGAGTATGGTACTTTATTCAGCGCTTGTGTGTTTAGTATTTGCAGTATGTGAAATGATGAATCAGTTTATCCATTCTCTGAGTGTCTTCCAGTCCTCCTCTCTCCTGCCAGCTCTCATGCCTGTTCTGGGTACGAGTGTTGGTGCTGCCGGCCTCCTCGTCTCTGCTTCAGCGTTCTGCTGTTGCACCAGATGCTGGAGGCTCATGCAGGTTTGGAGGGTCAGGATACACCAAAGAAGAACTGATTGGACTGATCATATACTTGCAAGCTTTAGGATTGTCTGCAGAGCTTGGAGAGACATCATTTAATTACGTTTTCATCTTGTAGGCTCTGGAATCCCTTACCGGAGCTCTGTTCCAGAGGCCTCCTCTCATAGCTGCAGTGAAGCGGCAGCTGCGAGTGAGGACCATCTACGAGAGCAAACTGATTGAGTATGATCCAGAGAGAAGACTCGGTACGTACTTGATTTCTCAGTTCCTACCATGTGCCGTCTATGCTTTTTAATAGTTTGGGGAAAGCCACATGATGAGGCGCAGATTTCATTAGCATTTTTGTGCAAAGATGACCCACTATCTATCACCCATAACTGATGGCTTCAGTGTATCTGAAGCAGACTTGCACCTTTCCATTGGTCAAGGGCGGCAGCTGATAAGCCATGTGTTTTGAATGCAGGTATCTTCTGGGTGAGCTGTGAGGCAGGCACATATATCAGAACACTGTGTGTTCACCTTGGGCTTATGCTCGGAGTGGGCGGTCAGATGCAGGAGCTGCGGAGGGTGCGGTCTGGAGTCCTGGGTGAGAAGGTATGATACGACCTTGTATTTACAGCTACAGCTTGACACATTGTACACCTGAAGACGGCTTCTAATGGCTGTTGGCGATTGTGCTTGTGTTGTGTGTTTGACCAAAGTGTTGAGTTCAGATCTGGGCTCTCTCCCCAGTCCTGGTAATTAATCTTTGGTAGAGAAAAAGGCTGAGTGTGAACGAGTGAGAGGTTGTAGTTCTCTTGCTGCTTCACCACTTCTCAGCCAATAAAATTTAGCCAGACTTCAATCTGAGTAGAAACGACTTGGCTGTTTGTTTCTAACCGTGTTATGAACCATTTCCAGGACTGTATGGTGACCATGCATGATGTGATGGATGCCCAGTGGCAATTTGACCACAACAAAGATGAGACCTACCTGAGGAGAGTCATCTATCCTTTGGAGAAGCTGCTTGTCTCTCACAAGAGGCTTGTCATGAAGGACAGTGCTGTAAGTGTCCATGCTTTCCTGCCTGTCTGAGTTTAATGAAGTGTAAAGGAAGGGAAATGATAGATCTGAATTAAACTGCTGCACTTCAAGTTACAAAATGATTGACGGTTTGTTCTTCTGTTCTAGGTAAACGCTATCTGCTACGGTGCTAAGATCCTGTTGCCGGGTGTTCTACGATATGAAGATGGCATTGAGTTGAACCAAGACATCGTGGTCATTACGACTAAAGGAGAGGCCATTTGCACGGGTAAATGCCTATTCCCTGTTCGACCCAGGCGTGTCTAAATCAAAGCCAAATGATGTTACATAGATTGCATTAGCACTCTGTGCAAAGATGACTTTCTATCTATCACCCAAGACTGATGGCTGAGGTTTATTCTAAAGCTGGGGTTATGCTACACAAATTTTTAGGTTGATTTTAACCCCGATTTCTAGTCGGGCCGAGTCTGTGCTGGAGCACAAAGTGAACAGGTGTGTGCAAGACGGATTAAACTGTTAAAAACATGGAAAACTACAAGGCTTTACTTTGTGCTGGATGCACTTGTCTCCAAATAAGCAGTTTTACCTGTAAGAGAAACAGCAGAGTGGGCCACAGAATACGCAGTTGTACTGCCTTTATTCCAACATTACTGTAATTTTGCATTCCACCTTAAATTTTGCAGCACTGTGGAGCTTGCTACTGCTATCGCTAATGAGTCTAAACCATTTAAGGTGAATCACAGCCTTGAGTATGTGGTATTCTACTAATCTCCAGCTCCCTCTGCAGTGTGTAGAGATGGTGTTTTCCCATTCACGACCCTTCCCTGGCTTTAAAAGTCATGTCATCTCCAAGGCTTAACTTTACAGATAGATGCCTATTTAAAATGACCGGTTAAATATGTCGTTTCAGCTGTAGCACTGATGACAACTGCAGTCATCTCTACATGTGACCACGGTGTGGTGGCGAAGATCAAGAGGGTCATCATGGAACGGGACACATACCCACGCAAATGGGGTCTAGGGCCAAAAGTAAGTCACAGTTGATTATGCGCCGCCTTTTTGGTTGCTTCTTAAGTAGTTTTCTCTGACATGCTAATTTTTGACTTGAAGGCTAGTCAGAAGAAAATGATGATCCAGAAGGGCCTGCTGGACAAGCACGGCAAGCCAAACGGCAGCACCCCAGCGGAGTGGAAGGAGGGCTATGTAGACTACAGGTATGAGACCAATCATATTTGCTCTAATCGTGGTAATGCAGACTGTTATCCCTTTTTAGCCTGCTGTGACTCTAGAGGGAGTCTGTCTGCTAAACTGTTACTCAGAGTTCAGGTCATCTGTCTGCACTGTGCATAGCAGGCCCTCGAGTTCTGTGGACAATTTTTTTTTAAAAATAGAGCCCCAAGGCTTGGTATAATCTGTCGAACAAAATGGGTTAATATAAACTTTGGGTATTTCCAGTAGCTGTTATTTGACCGGTCCTAATTCTGACGATGGGATATCTTTGTCATTTCAGCAGCAAACCTAAGGCTCAAGCAGCAGATGCTGATGATGCTCAGACGGGAGCAAAGGTAAATTGTCACTCCTCTAATAGATTGATTTTTATTTTATTTTTTAAACTTGTTGGTGGCGTAAAGCTGGTTCAAAAATCTGAATCTCTCCTGCAGAGGAAACGACAAGAGAGCGGAAGCGAGGCCGAAGCTACACCCACGACCCCAAAGACAGACGATGAAAAGAAGGAGAAGAAGAAAAAGAAGAAAGAGAAGAAAGCGAAACTGGCAGAAGCAGACTCTGAAGCTGTGGAAGAAGCGCCAGCTGCTGAGGAAGCTGAGGTGAGATATGCCATGTCGGGAGCAAGCGTGTGTAAGGCTGGGGAAAAAGCGGCAAGTCCATCAGTATTGGCCATGTTCTTTAATCTTATGCTAAACACTGACAGCCGTGTGAGAAATTTCTAGGCCTGGGAATCCACTCGAGTTGGGTGCAGCATAGTCCCCACCTGTGTTCATCTTACTGTCTTTTATGGAGCGTGCCAGGGACCACGAGACCGCAGCTATGGCTGTAGAAAGTGTAGAAGACTAGAAGCAGTAGGTGGAGTGTGCAGTGAGCCCCAGAGTCTGGCAGCAATCTCTAAGCTCTCTGCTGTCGAGCTGCTGCTGAGAACAGCCACACTCTCCTCTTCTGCTTGATGCTATCTACAGCCAGAGCTGGGGTCCAGTTGTCCAACTCACTGGTGACTTGAAATGATTGAAGGTTTAAAAATAAAAAAAAATCAATGTCCTCATGAATTTGCGCCACAGATCCACCGCCTGAAATTTTTCTTTGTCTCAATCTGCTGCTACCATCACTCCATGTCCGTTACACAGTATAATTTAGGGTTGACTTGGGGTCTTTTTAAGATGCTTTTTAAACGTAATTGCACTCCTGTCTACAGGTCACCGAAAGTGCCAAGAAGAAGAAAAAGAAAAAGAAGGCAAAAGAAACCGAGACTGGTTCAGACTGAATGCTTACTGCCATCCAATAGACTGTTAACTCGTCCTCAACCAAAGTGAGGAAGAGGGCTTGGAGATTGTAACTGTGCTATGAAGAGACCTCACCAGATCCCTCCGCCCAAACGGGACTCTGCTCACAGAATCGTCTTGGGTTTTCCAACTGTTTGTTGGGTGACCTGTTTGATGCATTTAAAACTAAACCCCAGTATTGTGCGTTGGCACCATGCTTTCATCCCCCTCGTGGGCTTTGGATTAGTCCCTTTTTTTTAAAAAAACAAAAATGGGTTTCGCTCAATGCTTGGAAGAAAGTAGTGAGCACGGGAGCTACTGCAGATCTTTCTGAACATGTAATAAATGCCTCCATCGATGTGAACCCTACGCAAAGTATAAATTGGTGAAAAGAAATTGTTTAGTTTGGTAAATGGGATCGCACTCCCGAGAAATCTTAAGGACAAAAAGTAATATTTACGGTCGAATGTAAAACGTCCAGTTGTTGGATGTTTTTGGGTTTTTTCCTAAACCTTTTTTTCTTTTCTCTTCTAGTTGCATTTTTTTATTTGTTTGTGTGGGAAAATGTATCTATTTTGTATTGTGTACATAAGATTGAAATTGTAATCCTAAAAGTGACTAGCAAACATGATTTTTTTTTTTAATCTACATGTGTGGTCTGTCTTATTTCACATGGCAATTATTTTACTAAGTCATGGTGCATGTGCTATAATCACGGAAAAGTCAGAATGCAAGTGTTGGGAAATGTTTATTCTGTTTATTGTAAAAGTGGCATACTTCATGACTTGGCTACATCAAGGTAAAACACTTCAGGACATTGCTGAGGAGTTGCATGTGGTTTTGTTTGTCCTGTTTTATTACAGTACGTGTAAACGTTATGTTTGGCGTCTCATGGCACGTTGTGGGAATACGATTATACCAAAGCCAGGCTCGACTGAAGAGTTCAGATTTTGTCAATACTAGATGGGCGTGTCATCATTGGTCCTTTCTGGATTTCAGCATCTGCTTGTTCTGGTGCCATGCTCTTTATAAATTGTCAAAGTGGTTACATTATTCATGTAGGATAAACAAAACCATAACTTATTGCTTTTATAAAACAAACATCCTTGCAACCAGTTGGGTTATCCAGTGGTGGTGGCTTGGAGATCCTGAGATGAGGGCCCAGGCTCAGCATAGTCTCGTGGTTCGATATTGCACCTTTTTTTGATGGCAAGGGAGAATCTAATAGAGATATGGACGTCAGTAGACCCAGGATACAGGCACCCACTGGGGGCTCGACGCAGCTCTCTCCAAGGCCTCCTCCACACATTTCACGCTCTCATCTACGTCGTTATTGACAAGTATCACGTCAAAGAAATGGCGGTATGTGCTGTGAATGGCGTCTGATTCCTTCTGGATTGCTTGAAGTGCCTCCGTCTGTAGATGAAGACAACAAAATAAGGCCATGGAAGTAGCCTGAAATATTCTTGATTTTAACACTAAAATGGAACACTACACCGACCTGGTTGCCAGTGGTGGTTGGAGCTATGAACACCACAAGTGAAGCAAAATCAGCTGTTCTAAGTAGTTTCAAAGTCTGGAGGAGAAAAAAGAAGGCTTTAAGAAAGCGTCATTAAAACATTCTATGAATGAGTACTGTGGAGTTGTAGCCGGGTTTACAACAAACTTTGGGTGGTTTACCTGAGGTTCCACGTCCAGGAGTGCAATCTTGCCTTGCTCATGTATCTTATGAATGGTCTCGATCTTGGTACCAAACATGTTTCCTTGGAAACTCCCATACTCCAAGAACTCGTTCCCTACAATGCATTTGGTCATCTCGTCGTTGGAGATGAAGAAATATTCCTTGCCGTTCTCTTCATCTTTCCTGGGGGTTCTGGTAGTGTCTGGAGGAATTCAGAGATTGAAGTACTGATATGGGGACATTATAAAAGCTTGAGCCCCCAGAGTTCCTCTGCTTAGTTGGTGGGGTGTAGATTTGAACACTACACTTTGTCTTAAAAAATTAAACGTATTTAGGGCAGCGCAGTAGCGCTCCAGTGTGTTCTGCATGTTTTCTCGGTTTAAATAGGTTCTTTAGTCTCGAGTCCATGCCTAAAGTTGTGAACTTTTTTCACCCAAGCTGACAGAAACCACGGCTCTACTTACGAGGTGATGGGTAGGCAAACTTTTCAGGGTATTTGGTCAGCAGCACACTTTTAATGTGACTTCTTCCCACGCCAGGAGCACCTATGCAAAAATACACAAGGCCGAACCAGCCAAGGATTACGACTTGGGACTTGTTGGTCCTGAAAGTTGCTTTTGTAACCTTGAGAAAGCACTGCATGATGCAGTCTGCAGAGATACAACATGACATACCAATGAGTACCAGGGTTTTTCTGTTGAATGCAGGGAGTTGTACGACTTCTTCGTAAGAAATGACATCAAGCTGATCAAAAACTGCAGAAACAACATACAGTCCAGTCAAAATTGGTGGGTAAGGTGGACTACCTGTTTGCTAGAAATTAGCATTACTTACTTGCACTGTGTTTGGCCAAGTACTTGTCTTTACATTTCTTCTTTTTGCCAAAGGGACTACATGACTGACTGGCCTCGCCCGTGGTTTTGCTTTTGCTAGCCACTCGCCTGGGAAGAGATATGATTACCTTTATAAAGTGATTTCATACACCTATGAACTAAATCAGTAGTAACAGCTCAACTTGAGACTGGACCATACCATTCCTGAAGTTCTGGGGAAGGCAGGAGCCCTGCAAAATCTTTGGCTGAATTTTGCACTCTACCCTGCCACCAGTTTGGATCCCTCTTGTTGATGATCTGAATGATATCACCTGTTTGGAATTTAAGGCCTGCCTCTTTGCATGGGATGAGGTCATCCTTGGTGGGGTCATAGTCAAACTGAGCCCTCATGTACATCTGCAGGGAAAACAAAACAACAGCTGCAGGGTATTCACAATGCAACAGGCATGACCACTGACTGTCAGCAATGGAGCTTAAGTATACGGATGATGTTGACCCAGTTTCCCAAAAGCTTTGTGGTGAGTAGAGACCGTGTTTACTGTGATATATATTCACCAGTGATAAATATTCAGCCTGAAGTATTCAGCAATTTTATAAGGTGGGAGCACACCCTGAAGGGGGCGCCAGTCACACATTCTCTCACACACTCACACCTAGGGACAATTTTGAGTCAATCCAACGTGTGGTTATGGACTGTGGGAGGAAACAATAGGTCAAACAAGGATTCAGTTCGGTTTACGACTGTGATGTCCATTATTGTGTTTTCTCTTTATTCACAGATAAACTGACAAAAGGAACAGAGGAAAAGTCAGAACTGTGGAGACTTTTTAGTAGATAAAGAGGAGGAAATTTAGTCACTGTGGCTAGGTCTACGTGGTAAGCTCTGTCTCTAGAGAGCCTAGTGGTGGAGCACTAACATAAAGCAAGAAAAAGAGTGGGTGAAACGTGTTTTACATCTACACTATTCACCAAAAGGTTATGGGTTCAAACTGTAGCACAATATGAGCTGCATCTAGGTAAATGTTACGGTCAGGCGAGAGAGTAATGCCATTGCAAATCACACAAAAACACAACGTCTCTGTCTCATAGTCATACCTTTTTTATATTCATTCATTCCTATTGTACCCTCCTGGACAAATAAACAGAGTGTTGTGACTAAGTGCGACCAGCAGATGACACAAGAAACACAGCAGGTTTCCTGCTCATTTATTTAATGAGGAAATGGGACTGTATAGCTGCGTTCCAAAGCCTAGGCTGCAGCCAAGGTAGGACTCGGTAGGACTGCCCTATGAAGACTCATTCTTAGTTACCCGGTCAAACAAATGGAACGGTCTACGTAAGCTGCGTTGTGACGTCACCTGAAAGGTCTTATCCACCTTGAAGCACTAACGTGAATAAGTTAAAATAAGTTATATGTAGTATTAGACAATACTAATAAAATATATTAAAACTCAAACGTCGTCTTTTAACTGGGATTAACAATAACACTACTATATGCTTCCTGTAGTACTGTAATATGCCAATAAGCTTTTTGATTTAATATGGTATAGAGACAAATAGTATTAGTTATTTTACACTTCAAACGTCAGTTTTTCGCCGTGTCTTGTTTATAATCTCCAACGTACGCAGAGAATTGTGGGTAACCTGGAGCCACGAAGGATACATCTGTTGCGTTCCTTCAAATCGCTCCAAACGTAGGCTGCATTTCTCGGATGTATACGAAGGATCCTTCACGTTGGAACAACCTTCTGTGACGTAGCGGCCGAGAAATGCTCCTGAGCTAGGCTTTAAAACGCAGCTTATATGTTTAGCCACATTCATGATCTAATGATTGAATAGTCACCTGAGTCAGAGGATTAGAGGATTCCCCTAATAAAGAACAAACCATGTGTAGTTCAGGACAGACTTATATCGCAACAGAAAACATTTAAGGTTCAACAGGAATTTATATACAGATTTAATAGGTAACACGACGTTTGCCTACCTCACAAACCACAGGGCGGCTTTGCTGGTTGGGGATGATTTTTAAGGTGACGATGCCATTTGTGTCTTTCTGTTTAAAAACCGTAAAAGCAAATGTAAGTCTCATGACTGCCAACTCCCACAAACAGACTGAGGAAAAAAGACTCCTGGCAGATTTAGAAAGAATACTTGCCAAAATCTTTTGCAGCTGGTCCACGCTCTGATTAGCCACACTTTTGCCATTAATCTCCGCAATTTCATCTCCTTCGTGTAAGGAACCTAATCAATAAACACACACCCAGTCAGCGTCAGATTTAAGATTTAAGTGCAGACCCGGTGTCAACATCAAACACTTTCTTGTTCATTGTGGACTTTCCACATTCTGATGTTCTTTGACTGAACACTGGTGTAGTGCGTTCTAGTGCTGTCAGTCGATTAAAGGAATTAAATAATTAATCACATGATTTGCTGAGGTTCATCACACTGAAATATATCTTTTAAACGTCAAATATACGAATCGATATAAAATCAACACAATGGACTTTTCTTTATATTTATTACATAAGTAGTGTCTATTGATTGAAAAAATGTAATCACAAAAATAAAGATAAAATACCAGTAACTTCTTGTGTTTTTATGAAAATCTCTTTGTAGTTTTGATGAGTTTTTAATTTTAATCTCCTAATTTGCAGCAGCAGGTAGTGTCTCCCTGTGTCTGCGTGGGTTTCCTCTGGGTGACTGTCTGTGAGGAGTGTGGTGTGTTCTCCCTGTGTCTGCGTGGGTTTCCTCCGGGTGACTGTCTGTGAGGAGTGTGGTGTGTTCTCCCTGTGTCTGCGTGGGTTTCCTCCGGGTGACTGTCTGTGAGGAGTGTGGTGTGTTCTCCCTGTCTGTGTGGGTTTCCTCCGGGTGACTGTCTGTGAGGAGTGTGGTGTGTTCTCTGCGTGGGTTTCCTCCGGGTGACTGTCTGCGAGGAGTGTGGTGTGTTCTCCCTGTGTCTGCGTGGGTTTCCTCCGGGTGACTGTCTGTGAGGAGTGTGGTGTGTTCTCCCTGTGTCTGCGTGGGTTTCCTCCAGGTGACTGTCTGTGAGGAGTGTGGTGTGTTCTCCCTGTGTCTGCGTGGGTTTCCTCCGGGTGACTGTCTGTGAGGAGTGTGGTGTGTTCTCCCTGTGTCTGCGTGGGTTTCCTCCGGGTGACTGTCTGTGAGGAGTGTGGTGTGTTCTCCCTGTGTCTGCGTGGGTTTCCTCCAGGTGACTGTCTGTGAGGAGTGTGGTGTGTTCTCCCTGTGTCTGCGTGGGTTTCCTCCGGGTGACTGTCTGTGAGGAGTGTGGTGTGTTCTCTCTGTGTCTGCGTGGGTTTCCTCCGGGTGACTGTCTGTGAGGAGTGTGGTGTGTTCTCTCTGTGTCTGCGTGGGTTTCCTCCGGGTGACTGTCTGTGAGGAGTGTGGTGTGTTCTCTCTGTGTCTGCGTGGGTTTCCTCCGGGTGACTGTCTGTGAGGAGTGTGGTGTGTTCTCCCTGTCTGTGTGGGTTTCCTCCGGGTGACTGTCTGTGAGAAGTGTGGTGTGTTCTTTGCGTGGGTTTCCTCCGGGTGACTGTCTGTGAGGAGTGTGATGTGCTCTCCCTGTGTCTGCGTGGGTTTCCTCCGGGTGACTGTCTGTGAAGAGTGTGGTGTGTTCTCTCTGTGTCTGCGTGGGTTTCCTCCGGGTGACTGTCTGTGAGGAGCGTGGTGTGTTCTCTCTGTGTCTGCGTGGGTTTCCTCCGGGTGACTGTCTGTGAGGAATGTGGTGTGTTCTCCCTGTGTCTGCGTGGGTTTCCTCCAGGTGACTGTCTGTGAGGAGTGTGGTGTGTTCTCTCTGTGTCTGCGTGGGTTTCCTCCGGGTGACTGTCTGTGAGGAGTGTGGTGTGCTCTCCCTGTGTCTGCGTGGGTTTCCTCCGGGTGACTCTCTGTGAGGAATGTGGTGTGTTCTCCCTGTGTCTGCGTGGGTTTTCTCCGGGTGCTCCGGTTTCCTCCCATGCTCTAAAAACACACGTTGGAAGGTGGATTGGAGACTCAAAAGTGTCCGTAGGTGTGTGTGTGTGAGTTAATGTGGGAGTGTGTGTCACCCCGTTGAAGGACTGGTGCCCCGTGATTCCTGGTATGACCCACCAAGACCATGAACTTCACTGAGTAAACATTTCAGGGAGAACTTTAGCAATGGACACAGAAGTTTTCAATTCTAAGAGCACTGTTAATTTCAAACACATTTGTAAGGTTTTATTTAAATGTAACTTTCATAATAAATGTTAATGGCAGTTGGGGGATAGATGCTTTGCGTTGCCATGGATGTTGAGGGAGGAGACATCACTGTTCCTTCAATCTCCCTTCCTTGATTTTCTTTTGATTTGAGAGGATAGATTCAGTGACCTACTGCTATAAACCCCACTTCTGTAAATGCTGTATAAAAACAACATAATACACAACGTTACTCAACCCGAATGAAGTATTAATCACCTTGTCTGTGGATCATTCCTCCGTGTAGTATCCTCGCCACCATGCACTTCTGCTTCTCATTCAGTTTCAGAGTCACTCCCTGGTCAGAAACATTAAACAAGACCAGGTTAGACTGCGTCACGGCGGTATTTGCAGGACTCTTCCAGCTTGATACAGTCAGGATACAGTACCAGCGGTTCTGATGGGTTCTTCTCAAAGGCCACCTCACGCATCCTGATCACTTCTTTGCCGTTCATGTGTCCAGCACTGCCATTAGTGTACACCTCCAGATCCTTCCCTTCAAACGTTTGCATGGCTGCCTGAAAAGACAAAGACCCAGCTATGGTTCAGAGCCAAAACCACCATCCCCTACCTCTCAGCGTGGCCTTCCTTTAGGTGAGGGGTCTCGCTGTGAGAGAACAATACGAAACGCACACAGAGGAAATTGCTATTGGATGTAACCCTCTAGGGCATATCAACTTGTGAGCAAGAACTACTTTCTTTGGCGGAGTAATACATACATTACGCTTTACATACATACTGTGTACTTAGTACTGCCCTGTGCAATGGTACAATTAAAAGCTTTCAGCTCTAGCTCCAAGCAGGTAGTTGTGATATTTGCTCTGGGTTAAAGATTAAACATCCACATTTTCAACACCTCATTAGGTCACGAAATACATGATAGAGCTGCCTCTGTCGTCATGGTTATGTGTCCAGCTTTAGTGGGATGATATGACATCCGCCCTGGAAATGGAAGGCTGCGCTTACCGTACATCCATCATTTAGTCTTTCGATCGGTGGGGATACACTGATCGGTAGCTTGTGCACTGCTCCAGCTGTGATAGATTAACGAGAGTATCATCTGACAAAGGCTATTTATAAAGCCTGAACCTTCCTGTGTTTTTGTCGAGGGAAGCAGTGTGATCTTTTCCACACGTCGCACCACACCAACGATAAAAGGCTGGAACAAGTACACCCCAAAAAGACTTATAATGGACATAACGAGCTGCTAATAATCATTCATGGATTTTGACCCAAATACAGCCCCTGGAGGACCAGCGCTTTAGTCACATTAACCCTATATCTGACCTAACACATAGTGGGTAAAACATTAAGAGACGATAGGCCTAATACATTCAAACAGGTTCTGGTGGAAATGTGTGTGCCACTGTGGTTTCTATCACCGTGTGAAATAACAATTACTAATCTAATGTGATTTTGGACCTCCACTTATCAAAGGCTAAGGGCTATCTGTCTTATACGACTGTAATAACATGCTCGGGACTTCGGACCACGATGATTACACAATAGATTAAGAAAACATGGACGGTTTCTAAGGTTACGGCAGGGCTGGGCTGCATTGAGAATACTCAAAACTTCTGTATTTTCCAAATATATTCCAAAAAATAACAGGGTACCAGATGGCTTTTAAGGTTACGTTAATAAACCAGTTTACGTCTCAACGTCAAACCGACGTCAAACCGAGAGCATGTTTCCTTCTGTCAATAAACGCAGCCTTACTCAGGATTGTGAATATAATCCAGTCATTCAGCGTGACTCGTGTCAGGAACAGAAGCTAGTGTGCACTGGTTTAGAGCCTATCAATGGCTGCAGCAAACAGCGACATCACCCTTGTGTATTTACGTGACTTGTGCAGTTAATCAGAAAGCAGTCGTGCATTCTATTCTTCCAAATAAAGGAGTACGTAACATGAGCGTTACCTCACAACATCCCGATGCTTTTTACTCGTTTTCCTTCCCTCTAAAAACATCCCTAATCCTAATCGCAAAGCACAATCCTCACTGTTAATAACCTCTAGTCTTTGTCGGCAGCCCTTATCACTGTTTACCGTTAGAACACTATGAACTCTGCAGTTTCAATACGAACGTCCTCTTATCGCACCAGTGAAGCAAATCAAGCCGAGGCTCAGCCACAGGGCTCGGAGTGGAAGGCCATGTGCCCCCCGTAGACTGCAGAGACTACAGTGCACTTTGGTGAAGTCAAGGCAGCTTGTCAACCTGTCACACTGCTTCCTTGATGAAGAGTCACATGATGAAGATTCTGGTTTAAACCAGAAACAGAGACTTGTACAAACCATATATAACATGTTCTAGGGCACAGCCGGTTTGTCGAGTGAAGCGAGAACACTTCAGATCAACAGCACATCATCGAATCAATTCAGAATTTGGGAAAACACGTGTTTGTCCGATATTTCTTCTGGACTAAAGTGGTTTTAAGATTTCTGTTTGCGCTGGATCAGGACGCTCAGGCATGAGCACACGAGTGAAGACAAATACAGATGTTGAAGGGTTAAATTAGGGTCAATCCAGAATCTACGCTGAATTAATTGGAGGTCCATCACCTCAGAGAATGTGTCCTTTACCCTGAGAACTGCCACTGAACATAGTGACCTTACCATCTCTGTGGACCTCTGCTTTTTTTAAGTAGCTGAAGTCACTAATAACGAAGTGTGTCTACAAACGTTTGAACCCAGTTTATAGAAAGTAGTGAAGGTGTCTGGTACCTAGCGTCTGGTTTTGTGCCAATGTACGAAGCACAGTCACGAAGGAAATGACAGTCAACAAGTTCTAAAAACTATTTTCATGAATAGACAATGAATAACTGACTTGTAATGTGCTGAGACTATGGCTTTAAGGCAGAAAAATGCTGAGGCCATAGGAACGGCTGACCCTTCCTCTGTGTTTTAACATGAACGATGATTCAGGATAAAAAAGGACTTCCTCTCAGAGCAGCCACACTGCACGCTGTTAAAATGGAGACTCCATAAAGATACTGAACCTTATGGAGCGTGGACATTTTTAATCATTTTCCAGTGGAAAATCACTATCCGGTTTCTTTCATCCACACGAGAACAGTGGCAACATTCATTCATTATCTGTAACCCTTATCCAGTTCAGGGCCACGGTGGGTCCAGAGCCTACCTGGAATCATTGGGCGCAAGGTGGGAATACACCCTGGAGGGGGCACCAGTCCTTCACAGGGCGACACACACACTCACACACACGGACACTTTGGAGTCGCCAATCCACCTACCAACGTGTGTTTTTGGACTGTGGGAGGAAACCGGAGACCCCGCCTTGGAGAGCGCTTCCGAAAATCTGTCGGTTTTCAGTCGGTGACTGGATGGGAGGCCAAAGCGCAGACAAAAACCTCAATTTTTTAAAAAATAAACGGATCTGTGTGGACGAGGCCTGAGGGTCACTACAGCCTGCATTAGTAGCACTGCTAAAACGTTCTTCCACCTGAATAACTCAAAAAGTTATGGTGTTGAAGACTGTAGAAAGACTGAAAGCAGTTTGTAAGCGTCACCTGAAGGTGGGTTAATGCATGTACCAACAAGTGGGACTGTAGTCATAAGAACGCCATTAAGGAAATGTAATCACGGTAAGTGCTCTGGTGATGTAATGGATTTCCAAGATGGAGGCATAATGTGCAAAGAGTGGGGCCCTGTGATTCCCAGGCTACAAAATAGAGAGAATCACAGGACTGAGGAATAAAAGTGGAATTCAGATATGAACATGGAATACACACTGAAATACACAGAGTTAGAAAATCTACAGATTCCCAATAACCTTTTTTTTCTTTAAACGGAAATGTCCAAAACCCTAGCTTTGAGTGTTCCCAAAAGCATTGAAAAATCTAAAAAAAACGGCTGAATTCAGGCAAATGATTTTGTGAAGCTAGTGGGAAAAGTGGGTCATCAGGCGTTTTATTATAATACATGCATTTTTTAATTTTATCGTGCAGTAATTGTAATTTGATTTGACATTGTTAGCTACATAAAATGTTGATATAACTACTAAACTAAGTCAATATACAGGACATACTGTACATCACTGGTCACAATACAAGTTAAATATGATGTTCTTAACTGACCTGGGCGTTAGGACATTTCCACTAACTGGACTTTTAAATTGAATTAAAACCCTACGAACTACAGGAACAGGTGCCTAATGCTGCGTTCAGTGCTCATTGGAAGGATGTACATATTAAGGTGGTGGCTTGGCTGAAGGTACACAACATGTCCCCAAATAGACATTTATCGTTAAAAGACAGCTTTTTGAGTAAAAACAAATCTGATCGTAATATTTGACTTTCATCTACAGAGACTCACATGAGACGATTCTCCAAGAAAAGAAGTAAAAGTCCGTAAATAGCCATAAATACGACTTTGTCCGCCATTTGGATTCAATTTACGAGTAGAAAAAAAATGTAATTTCCCAGTTTACGACATCACGGGAGCAGCATAATTCACATTCATTCTGTTGTGACGTAAAACACATTATTGCGAAAGCTCAAATAAGGCTCAGGCAATTATGCAATTGCCTTATCATCATTACATCTGCTCAAAGGCTGATCCTAAGAGAATGTACAGTCTGTACCCGTACTCCTCTCAGGTTTAATTCTCTGGTCAGGGTCCCCTTTTTTGACTTGAACCAGGCGCTAATCCAGAATCAGATGAAACTGGCTGGTAGCAGGGAACTCCCTAAAAATCCAGGATAGAGGAAGCACAGCACTTTCCTCTGTAAAAACTCAAAAAAATGCTGACCAATGCTGTCTGAGAGTCACATGCTGTGTCAGGAAGCAGCCAGCCCAAAGGTTAGCGGCTATCGTTGTGCTAATCAACATTTTTGAGGAGTTCCAAAGAGCCTGGGTCAGCGAAAGCTTACTTACTCATCCACAAAGACACCAGAACGTGCAAGCTAAGGTCTAACAACATTCAGAGTTCGAGTCAGTGGATTGATCTGATGAATCTGACTGCTCTGGTCTGGACCAACCTTGTCTTTAGCCTATTACAGTCAGTAATGCTAACTATGTGCTACATCTTTACAGGGATGAACTGAACTGAAGGCTTATAGCGGTGTCTCTATATGATATATATATATATATACAGTGATGGTATGGGAGGGGCTGAGGCGCTCTTGGGGGAGCTCCCAGCATGCTCAGCAGCTGCCCTTAATGTTAGCTTGGGTTTTTTTGGGGGCTCATTTAACAGGTTTTATGTTAAGTTTATGTTTTTAATGGTTTGAGGGTGGGAGGATTTTGTGTTTGTGAATGTCTTTATGTGTCGCGTTTTCACAAGCGGGGAGTTATTTACTGAACATAAAAACCCTTTAAATAAGCCCCAGATCAACCCCAAATGAACAAAAATGCTAACTGCTGCTTGTTCCCTTGCTCTTCTAGTGTTCAGTTTATTTTGCTTGAAAATGTAGTGATGGCAATTTATACATTCACTGGAGCACCACTGGAGCTTAAGGGTTCATTCAAAGCACTAATGGACTAAGCCACTGCTGCTGTTTGGAAAGTCCAGGTCCATTTCTTTGACAAACTACACCTTTGAGACTATGTCTTGATGATTGATGTTTCTTATGAAAATGCCAGCCCTGCTTCCGTTACACGACGGGTGATTACTTTTTCTGGACCGATATCAAGCCTCTTCACTGGAATTAATGAATGATTAACAGCTTGTAAAGCACTAAATCATATTTTGTGCGTTCTCAGCAGAAGCTAGAATCATCTTTATCCCATCAGATACCGTGGCATTCGACAGGCTCCCCTCCTGACACAAGTGTGACTCACTGGCATTTAAAGGAGCAGTGAATAAACTGGCCGTTTGGAGCGGGGCTGTTTAGACAGAGGGACAGTGGCACGGCTCGTAACATTCCCTCAAGGGGTTTTGAAAAGGTCAGTAGCCGACAAAAATCTCCAGCGAAATCCGAACATGCGACAAGGAAAACTGATCGTTGAGAACTGGGGCGCAGTCCAAAACACAACAGCATGTGAACACACGATGAGTAAACGGCGCTCACATTTGTGTGGTTTTCAAAGCCCGCGGTTCCCGTTAGAGACGGGGTTTTGTGACGTCACCGGCTCCGTTCACGGGGGGAGCTGTGTAAAATCAAGTCGAGCCGTGCAGAGCCGATCTGAGCTGATCCCATGCAGTGGAAAAGAGGTTCTGTACTAAACATGAAAAAGATTCATATATCATTCAACTTGGTCAATGATTACAAAACATTTGGGGTTTTTTAAACACTTTTTTTTACTCTTTTCATGTATAAAATCTAATAAAAAAAAAGGTTTAATAAGTGTTTTTTGCTACGTTGTGTTGGTAAAAATGACTTATTGCTACTTTAAACATGTGTAAAGGTAAATTCAATGCATGCAGAGATCTATAAAAGAAAGACTTGGGCTTAGTATTTTGGTAAAAATAGCCCCTAATTCATAAGAAACACCACCCCAGACTCATCCAAAGCATGTTTCAATGTCATCAGAGGCAAACCGTCCCTGAGCTCTACGTCTCCAGGTGCAAAACAACGGTCTGTTTGAGGACTGTGGCCCGAGGCTTCCTCCCTTCTGCACACTTCCTACTTTTGACTCTGAGAGTCAGGGTCACGTGATATTGACACGCAGAAAAACAACTTGTGCTTCCAGCCCCGCGTCTCTTCTTACTATATGTCAGCTTCACCACGGCCCAGACACTGGGGACTGACTTATGACCTACTTACAGAACTGTGAGAGACATGTAACATTCGCAGAACTCAAGCTTTCCCAGTGACACATTTATAGCAGGCAGACAATAGGCGAGAGACCAGATATCTGGTGCAGGAATATATATATATAACTGAGTAAACCCCCTGGATACTGAGGTATTAAACGAGCATCACAGCTGCCCAACAAAACGGTCTGAAGAGAGTGCTCGGACCCTCACACTGACCCTCCAGCATGTGCCCCGAGGGCCAGAAGCAAGCTGAGAGTGTTCAGAGAAAGTTCACTGGGGGAAAACACAAGCTCGCACCCTTCAGCTGTGTGGGGTATTGTCTTTCAGACTTTAGTACACTGACTATGTCAGAGGTCTGATGAAACTTCAAGCCTTCTGTTAAAAAGCAGCAGTGAAGCCAGATTCTAATCGGTCAGAACCAGCGCTCCTCGGGGGCAGGCCAAACCTCAACAGGGTTAGAATTACTGTGGCACATCAGTGTAGCTGTTTACTCAGTAAAACCCTCTAATCCCCTCTCCACTGTGATACTGAGACATGTACCAACATTTTGAAGGGACATTGTGGCCTAGCTACAGTTTAATATGGTGTTATTTTATATATGTACAAATACGCCTTAAAGTGTTTTCTTCTGTAACACAAAAGTAAAAAAGATTATTAATGATGCAGCAGGAAGTGTCTCTGTCACAGCTCCAGGGAACTTTGGGTTCGAGTCCCGCTCCGGGTGACTGTCTGTGAGGAGTGTGGTGTGTTCTCCCTGTGTCTGCATGGGTTTCCTCCGGGTGACTGTCTGTGAGGAGTGTGGTGTGTTCTCTCTGTGTCTGCGTGGGTTTCCTCCGGGTGACTGTCTGTGAGGAGTGTGGTGTGGTCTCTATGTGTCTGCGTGGGTTTCCTCTGGGTGACTGTCTGTGAGGAGTGTGGTGTGGTCTCTCTGTGTCTGCGTGGGTTTCCTCCGGGTGACTCTCTGTGAGGAGTGTGGTGTGTTCTCCCTGTGTCTGCGTGGGTTTCCTCCGGGTGACTGTCTGTGAGGAGTGTGGTGTGTTCTCCCTGTGTCTGCGTGGGTTTCCTCCGGGTGACTGTCTGTGAGGAGTGTGGTGTGTTCTCTCTGTGTCTGCGTGGGTTTTCTCCGGGTGCTCCTGTTTCCTCCCACGCTCCAAAAACACACGTTGGTAGGTGGATTGGCGACTCCAAAGTGTCCGTAGGTGTGAGTGAATGTGTGAGTGTGTGTCGCCCTGTGAAGGACTGGCGCCCCCTCCAGGGTGTGTTCCCGCCTTGCGCCCAATGATTCCAGGTAGGCTCTGGACACACCGCCGCCCTGAACTGGATAAGGGTTACAGATAATGAATGAATGAATGAATGCGTTAATGATATGCAGCATGAAGTATAGAAATATGTTATATTCACATATATTTTGTGATGCCAAAGTCGTTGTATGTTGCATGTGTATAATCTAAGCATTTCATTCACAACAGGGGACAATATTACAGTAATGTACAATTCCTTTAAATAAGACAATCTCTATGTGCCCACAGACAGCTCTTATTACATTAGGCTGAGTGTAAATAAAAAGGTTCATGTGAGGATCTGTTGTTTTGGCACGAAACAGGAGGATGAGGCGGACCCAGTCTGTGTTACGCAATCAGTTCCAAGCTGTTTCCCAGAGTCCTGTGCTTTAGCTGCAATGATGAGACGTGGTACGGCAGGCAGACGCGGCCCTGTCTATTTATAGCGCGCCTGGACTCTTCAGCTTCCTCTAGTACATGACTAAGAATGGACTATCACCAACTGCAACGATGATTCACTGGAGGCTGATGGGAAATAGACATATGTGCAGCCATCAGTCGGTCTCAAGGAAACAAAACTTACTGCAGTTTGGAGGAAGCGGAAAAAGCTTCACAAATAAAAACACTGACTACTTTTTCTAACTGTTTTGTAAATTGTAGGAAATGAGATCTTTTATGGGGCACCTGTAGTGGATGGAGGTGTATGTGGCTATGGGGGATTCTCTGGGACAGTTGTGCATGTGCCAAGGTCACCATTCTCCAATCAAACACCAGCACCTGACCTCACCAAGGCTGCGGGAGATGATCTGCTTAAATCAGATGCAGCATAAGCCTTCCGAGGAAAGCAGAAGAGGAGAAAAACACTCCAGAGTATCGTTAGTTTCAGAAGAAACGTTAGACGAGCTGATGTTCTGAAACGTGTGACCATGTAGTAAGCAGACTTCTGAACTTCCTAATGCAGTAAAGTCAGAACTCCCCTCCTCACTGAGCCGCAGTGTCTTTAACCTTGCCTTCTGTTCTGGAAAGTGCTGGTCTCAGCTACAGGGCTGTTCTGAATTGATAGTAACCTTGTTGTTGCAGAGAGGAAGTCTCATTAAAGCTATAGACTGCAGAGACTCAGCACAGAGATAGATTCAGACACACCTGGTTCAGAAGGGGAAGGAAAGGAAGAGCAGAGATAGAAAAGAGAGGAGAACAGAAGGGAAAGGGGAGGGGAGATTAGAAGAGAAAGAGAACAGAACAGAAGAGAAACATAAAAAAGCAGAGAAAGAGAAAAAGGAGCAGAAAATAAGAAAAAGGACAGAAGAGGGGAGATGATAAAGAGAAAAGACAAGAGAGTGACAGAAGGGAAGAAAGGTGAAGAGACAGAAGGGGAGAGGGTAGAAAAGAAGAGAGAGAAGAGGCGAGAAGAGAAGGAAAACAAGAGATTAGAACAGAAAAAAAGAAGAGAAGAGAGGAAAGGTGTAAAGAAATGAGAAGAAAGAGAAAATACTAGAGAAAGACAGAACAGGAAAAAAACAGAATAGAGAAGAGAAAGACAGGAAGAGGGAAGAAGATACGAGAAGAGAAAGAGGAGAGATGAGAAGAGAAGAGAAAGACAGAAGAGAGGTTAGGACAGAAGAAGGAAAGAGACAGCAGTCAGGTCGGAACAACTGTAAGCTACACTCCTCGTTTTCACTGCAATCAACAAAGTGTACTGCTGCAGTCCCGACTCAGAGGATCCCAAGTGTGAACGTACTCCTGTAATAAGCCAGGACACCTTTTGACTAGAGGATAAACTGTGGCAAAAATTATTAGCATATAAAAATACCTCAGCATTTTCCAACCATTCATTTATTGTCTGTAACCCTTATCCAGTTCAGGGCAGCGGTGGGTCCGGAGCCAACCCGGAATCACTGAGAACACACCCTGGAGGGGGCGCCAGACCTTCACAGGGTGACACACACTCACACCTAAAGACACTTTCGAGTCACCAATCCACCTACCAACGTGTGTTTTTGGAGCATGGGAGGAAACCCACGCAGACACAGGGAGAACACACTGCACTCCTCACAGACAGTCACCCGGAGGAAACCCACGCAGACACAGGGAGAACACACCACACTCCTCACAGACAGTCACCCGGAGGAAACCCACGCAGACACAGGGAGAACACACCACACTCCTCACAGACAGTCACCCGGAGGAAACCCACGCAGACACAGAGAGAACACACCACACTCCTCACAGACAGTCACCCGGAGGAAACCCACGCAGACACAGAGAGAACACACCACACTCCTCACAGACAGTCACCCGGAGGAAACCCACGCAGACACAGAGAGAACACACCACACTCCTCACAGACAGTCACAAGACTCATGAGAAGACAGACGTAATCCTTTTGTTTTTCATAAAGTTTCACTGGAGGCCACAAAGCCACTGCTGCTGACTGAGCAGATTAAACCAGCATTAGTCTGAACTCATGACGAAGGTTTGTCAGCAAAATCCACTCGGCCAATGGGTGACTGCGCCTTAAAGGGGAATCCCACCGACTCTCCCAGTTTATCAGACATGCTCTGTTCTAGAGAACCTCATCAGAACTCTTCTCAGTGTTACTGATGGGAACAAAGTGTCCAAAGGGTAGAGGGATATTACACACCTCTTTTATTGATGCTTTATTACATTATGTTTAGATTTAAAGGAACACTAAGTGGTATTTTTACCTTAAAATTACAGCTTCATGATGATTGTGGTGCTCCACTGACCTGTAACCAGGCTCAGCACTGCAGAAACTGCACTATGTAACTTTGGACGAGGGTAACCAATCGTATTTCTCTAAAAAGGCAGAATTTCAAGTCGAACAACCCTCAACGACTTTGTTGACGTCTCAGTGACTGAATAACGAAAAAAATCTTAAAAGAACTGGGGGACTTCCCCTTTAAGTTCCAAAGACACGCTGTTCCCAGTCCATCAGCAGCTTGAGAGAGTGTCCTCAGGAGACAATAGAGAGCTGATTGTTCATTAACCCTCCCCCCAGCTTCTGAAGATATCATCAGTAGCTACTCGATCTGTCAGTGCTCATCTACTGAGAGGAAAAAGCTGCATTAGACACAACTCAAAAACACTGTGGACGTCTGATTACGCTACATTTCTCCGTGTCCTGGAGGTGCCTTCTATGAGGAACCCGTGCTTCCTGTAACGGCAGGGGTTGAGTCATGCTGCACGTCACGTGAGGACAGTGTGGAGCTGAACGGTTAATCAATACACTGATTTATTCCTGTGACTCAGAACACTGCAGTGAAGATTAGAAGAGGACACAAGGCTTTGGGTAAATACACATCCCCAAAAATAAAGTCCCCTACCCTTTCATTTCTCATTTACACAGAGGAATCCTCAAAGAAAACATCTTCTAGGAATCCGATAAACCCTTTCCTCCATGACCCCTCTCTCTCTAACGGAACCATTTCAGCAGCTTCGGGGTTAAAAGCGTAAATTAACCCTCATCTCAAATAAATAAAGCCACACACGAATCCACGAATACACCTCACACCTCGGGCCACACGCATTCGAGTCGATAAATAAGCCCCACGTTAAAAAACAAACAAACAAAAAACGTGATTGGTTCCTTGGGTTTATGACATAAGAAACACTGGCTGTCTGAATCCGCCCGTTTGAGATACACCTACTAACACAGACGCGTCAGCAACACTTGGTTTTCACTGGGAAGAGGCTTTAAAGCGCATTGTGTAGATTCAGTGCTACAATGAGGGATGTTCGTCTCAGCTTTTAGAGCCGTGGTGGTGGTGATGATGATGTGAACCAGGGAACCATTGGTTGTGGTGTTGTCTGGAACCCCAGTAACTGTGTAGAAAACACGCCTGGTTCCTATCACTACAGCTGTGTCCTCTGTGTACGCTACAATCCGTGCAGTGGTGTGTTTACCCCCTGGCTGAGATTTAAAGGGGAATCTGAACCACTACTAACTCCAGAGGATGGGGATTAGTGAAGGGTCTGAAGTTGAGGCTGAAGGAGGCGGAGAGATGGTGAACACAAACCGGTTTGGACCAGCGCATCTTCCCATTGCTTAATACACGACGAATATCGGTGGAATATATGAGAAAAGACACAGACGTGTGTCGGAATACAGAGAGGAGACCGGGTGCAGAGGCACTGCCCGGGCTCCGGGACCCGTGTGACGGTCTTACCTTGTCTGTTTTGGGTCTGTTTTGCAGGAGCTGCTCCAGGTAGAGGTCGGAGAGTGCCGTGCGGACGCCGCTCACTCGCTCCAGAATGAGTGCAGACTCGTGCTTGTCGGATTTTAACGTCATGTTTTCACACAATCGCTGGGTGTAAAGGTCGATGCTGGAAAAGAGGTGGTGGTGGTGGTGGTGGGGGGTTTGAACAAGTTGCCCCTGGTTCAGAGTCCGAGAGGGACCGGTTTAGACGAGCCCTGAGCAGCGATAAGGAAGCCCTCTCTCCTCGCTCTGAGATAAAAGTTGCAGTTCCTCCCGCTCGAAGTCCGTTTGGAGATAGAGCGGATCTCTCTCTGGAGCTCAGCCGAGAAACAGCGCATAAACATCGGCCAGTGGAGGAGGGGGCGTCCTCACCGCGGCTCTTACGCGCTGATGACACCGCGGAGGGGAGGGGGTTAAACCTGAGGGGGGGGGGGGGGTGTCAACACAGGCGCCGCGTACAGACCAATAGTTGTTGACTAATTTATAATAATATTACGACGGCAGGAGCGTTTATTACATTTTTTTAACGTACTGTTTTGACTACAACGCCAGTCTTGCACAGATAATAAATCACTATAAAATAAACATAAAATACCAACAATAATGTTGGAAATATATTAGCGATAGAGTCCAGCTGCAGCCCCAGCGCGGGAAATATCGTAACGGTCGCGAGATGTTTGTAACGGCTCTCAAAATGTCGGCTGAACACGGCTAGATATTTCCGATACGATTCTGAAATATTGTCTAGAAATGACAGAAGTAGCTGGCACCTCTGGTTCCTATCTAGATGTTACTCTTAGTATCCTCTCACAGAGTTTGTAATCATGAATATTCAGTCAAAACACACAGAGTAAAAACCTCAGAGTAAACAGTAAGATATAAAGAAGAAGAGCTACACTCTTAAAAATAAAGGTGCTAGGGAGACTTTAAAGCCACAAGAACCACTTTTGGTTCCTTAAAGAAACATTTTGGCAGTTTTTAATTTTTAAAATAATAACATCTGAAATATATATATTATTATTATATATTTTTTCATTTTTTCCTGAGAAGCGAATGTGTTATCTGGAATATTGTCCTGACATTTCACATAGAACACACACACACACACACACACAACCAGGAGCAGCCAGCCATAGCCCCAGGGAGCAGTTTGGGGGTTAGGTGCCTTGCTCAAGGCTCTTTTTCGCCTTGGATGAATTTCCCCTGGTCCTGAGAGTTGAGCTGTGGGGGTCTTGTGGTCTAAAGCTCTCCTCCCTAACCTTAAAGCCGTGGCTGCCCCAAACCCAAGCTGGAATTCCACAGTCAATCTGAACCACTAATATCTCCAGAGGTTGTGGATTAACGGATGGGGTTAAGTTGAGGCTGAAGGAGGCGGAGAAGTGTTGAGAACAGACTGGTTTGGATCAGCGCAGATTCCGGCAGTGTTCTGAAGACAACCACAGGGGCAATTTAAGACAGCCAAGGATTCATGTATCATAAACCTGCAGAGATAACCCTGGCTTTCAAGTAGTATTCTGGCTATTATGCATTATTTACTACAGGAGTCACAAATTGTAAATTAAGAAAATGAATGAATGAATGGGGCCCAGCTGGGTACCAGTCTTGCCCTTGGGCTAAATGTTGGCCACATATGTATGCCCTCCAGAGTCAGTGAAAGCACCGGGAGTGGTTATACATGGCTCATCTGTACAATAAGAGACACTCCCCTGAAACACATAAAATCTCCCTAAATGAAGAACCCACTATGGTCCCCTGTGGGCTGTGCACACCTGGGTCTCACTACTAGCCCATGTACAGACTCAACCAGAGCCCATGTTCACTTTAATCTCAGCTAGAATGCATTCAAAGTATGTGAATTCTATTTAGATGCTTTGGCTGGTGCACAGTGGTGCACCCCAGTACAGCCTTTAAATGCCTGGGTTTATGTAGACACATTCATTCATTGTCTGTAAGCACTTATCCAGTTCAGGGTCACTGTGGGTCTGGAGCGTACATGGAATCACTGGGTGCAAAGCAGGAACACACCCGGAGGGGGCACCAGTCCTTCACAGGGCGACACACACTCACACATTCACTCACACACTTTTGAGTCACCCAAAGGAAACCCACGCAGTCACATGGAGAGCACACCACACTCCTCACAGACAGTCACCCGGAGGAAACCCACGCAGACACAGAGAGAACACACCACACTCCTCACAGACAGTCACCCGGAGGAAACCCAAGCAGACACAGAGAGAACACACCACACTCCTCACAGACAGTCACCCGGAGGAAACCCACGCAGACACAGGGAGAACACACCACACTCCTCACAGACAGTCACCCGGAGGAAACCCACGCAGACACAGAGAGAACACACCACACTCCTCACAGACAGTCACCCGGAGGAAACCCACGCAGACACAGAGAGAACACACACCACACTCCTCACAGACAGTCACCCGGAGGAAACCCACGCAGACACAGAGAGAACACACACCACACTCCTCACAGACAGTCACCCGGAGGAAACCCACGCAGACACAGAGAGAACACACACCACACTCCTCACAGACAGTCACCCGGAGGAAACCCACGCAGACACAGAGAGAACACACCACACTCCTCACAGACAGTCACCCGGAGGAAACCCACGCAGACACAGGGAGAACACACCACACTCCTCACAGACAGTCACCCGGAGGAAACCCACGCAGACACAGAGAGAACACACCACACTCCTCACAGACAGTCACCCGGAGGAAACCCACGCAGACACAGAGAGAACACACCACACTCCTCACAGACAGTCACCCGGAGGAAACCCACGCAGACACAGGGAGAACACACCACACTCCTCACAGACAGTCACCCGGAGGAAACCCACGCAGACACAGAGAGAACACACCACACTCCTCACAGACAGTCACCCGGAGGAAACCCACGCAGACACAGGGAGAACACACCACACTCCTCACAGACAGTCACCCGGAGGAAACCCACGCAGACACAGAGAGAACACACCACACTCCTCACAGACAGTCACCCGGAGGAAACCCACGCAGACACAGAGAGAACACACCACACTCCTCACAGACAGTCACCCGGAGGAAACCCACGCAGACACAGAGAGAACACACCACACTCCTCACAGACAGTCACCCAGAGGGAACCTACGCAGACACAGTGAGAACACACCACACTCCTCACAGACAGTCACCCGGAGCGGGACTCGAACCCACAACCTCCAGGTCCCTGGACCTGTGACAGAGACACTACCTGCTGCACCACATTAGCAACAGTAACGTCAAGATAAAGGTAGGTAGCATTTTTGCGAGCGGATTTCTTGGAAACTCCCATTAGAACGTATACAGCACCTGATTTTTTTGACAGTATGATCTGTATGTCAATAACATTTGCAATTTCAGTTCTGTGCCTTTGGGAATGCTGTAGTGAAAACTGAGGTCTATTACTTTCACTTCCCCTCTAAAACTCCTCAGTAAATGAGCATTTTGTTCTTTTTATTTTTTTTATTGCTCCTCCCTATATATCCTTAGATGTAAATTTAGTTACAAATTCTCACGTGTTAAATCTCCTGTGAAATGGTAACGTTCACTGTTACTGTAATGCTAGCATGGTCAAAATCAATAAACTTGATGCTAGCATCTTCAGACACAGCAGGCTCAGGCACTCAGCCCAGAGTACAGTAACTGTATTCTGCACCCTCCACACCGCTGGAACAGGGAACATGTTTTGAATTAATTCAGTGCTTTGTGGTTGTAGTCAATAAAACAGTTTCTACGTATCTGCCCCATGCAGTTTAGCTGCTATTCATCTTTAATTCATAGCAAAGGCTCCAGCTTGGACTGTTTACCAAATGACAGATGATACCATGGTTCAGACAAGAGGGGTCATTCATTCATTCATTCATTCATTTATGAACAGAGAGCTGTTTTGTTTAATACACGTCTGTGTCTGTAAACAGCGAAAATCCTTTTGCATTTTCAGTATGGTATCATTTCTGATTGCTACATCTGAACATGTTTTTATTGTATTTCTTTTATTAAATTACAGGGTGAATCAAATGTCGTAGGACGTCGTTGCTACATGACCACCTTTCCATTGGAAAACCGTGCTGTCCAATATGATCCAATATGGCAGCTTTCAAGATGGCGGCCATGTTCTGGATGTAGCAAACCATGCTATTGTACACTTAGCTGATAGCGCCGATATTTTACTAATGTCTCCTTTGAACATAATCGTAAACAGACACGGCCCTTTTAGTTTGAACGTCATGTTTGTCGACAGGCCCCTCACCCGTGACTTGCCCGTGTGTTCAGACACCCTATAAACTCACCCTATACACTTTTAAATGTGGGCTCAAGTGATTAAGTATTTTGTATTTTTAATATATTCAAAACACACACACGGGTTTGTCTTGCCCTGTGAAGGACTGGCGCCCCCTCCAGGGTGTATTCCCGCCTTGCGCCCAATGATTCCAGGTAGGCTCTGGACCCCCCGCGACCCTGAACTGGATAAGGGTTACAGATAAAGAATGAATGAAACACACACACACACACACACACACACACAAATCAGCAGGAATGTTGACACGGGGCTCATTTATATAGATAAAGGTATAGTAATTAAACAGGTGCAAAATGTTCTGTGAAAAATGAATTCTGGTTCTTTTTTGGAACATAGAACCATAGAAATATTAGCAATGAACCTCAGATGAAAAGAATCCAGAAAGTGACTGGATTGTTAGATTGTTAGAATAAATAAAGTGCTTAACTCTATTTGGCAGTTTCCTTTTTCATACCCAGAATGCACTACACATTGGACCTAAGGATAGCAGCAGTGGGTATAAAATTCCTAAAGCATTCACGCCCTCTGGCGTCTGACTACAATAGTTTCCTTTGTGAGGGTGTGCTGCCATCCGCTGGTGTATTATATGAAGTACATTTTGTATTTCTACTTCCAGAAGTACCTTATTCCTGCTCCCTTCACTTCCTGCTTCCTCTGCTACATGCACAATGAAGCCCAGTGGAAGTAGCTAAAAGTGTTGTAGCACACAGATGAACACAGATGAAGATATTTATGGAATCCAACGTCTTAAACACGCTTGCAGGAGGACACTAATTACTCAGTTCTGCTGTGCCAAGACGTTAGATCTGACAAGTCAACTGTGGCACCAGAGGCATGGCCAGAGCAGTGAGTGATGGCCTTGATCTGTGTGTGGTTCCTTCAGCCTACAAATACTTATCTTTCCCCCCCAAGGAGGCCATCTGAGGTCAGAGAAAGAAGGACATGGTACAAAGCACAATATGAAATGACCCAGATGTTAAGTTTGAAATGCTTGAGTTATAAACAAAGTTCCCACAGATTTAGATTGATTGTTATATAAAGGTTTGCCGTTGCACACTTCTGCCTCCTGTGTCGTCATGGTTATCATATCCAAACAGGGGGTTACGTCCACATAGCCGTCATATCTAGTATGTTCTAGATGTCAGCCTACAAATCCCTAATGCACAGAGTGTTAAACCAGACAGTTTACACAGCTCTGCCTCTTACTGACCATCTGTGACCTGCTGTGGTGTTCTCCCCCTGTGTAAAAAGCCCTGTTCAGAACGCCCGCTTTCAGCGCCTGCTCCTTTAAATGATAATGAGCCGCTCGCTGTTCACCCCGACCCCGAGCGCACAGTAGTGAGGAGCGAGGAGCGGAAGCTCTGTTTTTTTAGCCGTTTTGGCTCAGTTCTTTCTTCTCCGTTCATGTTTTTTGTCTTTTCAGTTTATACCCAGTGTTGTGTTTCTCCGCACTTGGTTCCGTTTTCCTCAGTTTAATCTCGTCTTTGTGTTCTCACACAAACACTTTTGCAGTGCTGTGATTGGAGAGCCCTTGGCGAGGAGGCGGAGCAATTTTAAAATGTGTGTTCTATACATAAGAAGCAGCATAAGACTGAATATACCCTCATTAATGTTAAACACAGTGTGGTTTAGTGTCGTTACTGTATCACAAAGACATCTTCAACACAAACCCAGACCACACCACGATAGTCAAACATGGATCTAATCATGGCTCTAAAAATACAAAATAATCAGTGATACTGGATTATCAGTGGACGCCGATAAATGCTGTCTTAGCTAAAGGAGAGCTTTGTGTTGTTTCATCTGTTTCATGTTTCCGTTCTCGCAGCAGCCAAGAGATTTAAAGATTACTTTAAACTTCAGCTTAAAGGGGTGCAGACACTAAACAGAAACCCTCACCTAAAAACCAATAAACCTAGAAGTTCACGCTTCTACAAAACAATCCGTAGTCAATACTGATATCGTCTGTGCTGTATTAATGGGTACGTGCATACACACACACACACACACGCACACGCACCTTCCTGCCTTTGTGGGGTATTTCCACTGACTTGTATTACTGTAACTGAAGGGTACTGGGGCAATACCTAACCCCAACCCTCACCTAAACCTCTGCAACCAGAGGCAAACCTTTGGACTCTATTCAAAATCTCACCTGAATTTTAGTTCGGGCCGAAAACAGGAGTTTGTCATGTGGCCATGCTGCTCTGCATACTTTGTTCTCCACAGAGCAGGTGTGATGTGGTGGTGGATCATTCTCAGCGCTGCAGTGACACTGACGTGGTGGTGGTGTGTTAGTGTGTGTTGTGCTGGTGTAGAGTGGATCAGACACAGCAGTGACTGCTGGAGTTTTAAACGTCGTGTCCATTCACTGTAAACGCCTGCCTGTTGGACCATCTTTCAGTGGGATATCTGTCGCTGCACCCTTCCGTTTGTGTTAGTCGACCTCTAGTCCTCCATCGGTCGTCACAGGACGCTGTCGGCTGGATACAGTGACAATTCTGTGCTGTGCCTGATCCACTCGTAACACGCACCAACACACCTCTGTCACTGCAGCGCTGAGAACGATCTACAACCCACCCACGTACCTGCTCTGTCGTGGTCCTGTGGGAGTCCTTACAATTAAAGAACAGGGTGAAAGGGGGCTATCAAGTATGCAGAGCAACATATGGGTGTTTGTTATTGTAGAAACACAAAGCGTTATAGACTTATACAAAGAAGCCCTTGGATTAAAGTACACAAACCCCCTGACGATCCTCCACCATAGCATTTGTTTTAACCCTTTCCACTCTGTTGTCCTACTTTATCCGGATGTATAAGGATGTGTCATTTCAAAACATTATGTTACTCTCAGGGCAGAGTGTAGATGCACAGAGCAGGTGCAGTAATGCATGCTTTTGATTGGATAAACATATAATGAGTCTAGCATTGCAAAGAGCTTTTAAACATTTCCAAATGGTGTAGAGGCATAAGGAGAGAATTCTGCCGTTTCAACTCTTAAATAGATCCACAGTAAAGCACAGCAGAATGAAGGGGAGGCTCTGGAATAGCTGCAAACAGTCTGAGGCCACCATGCCCAATGCCAAGTGTTGACTGGAGGGGACGAGTCGTAATGTCATTTCTGCTCCAGAGATAATCATTGAACCACATTATCTGCCCTCACTAATGCACTTGTGGCTGAATGCAATCAAATCCTGACAGTAAATGTCCCAGCACCTACTACTAACACCATTTCCAAAACAGAACAAAATAAAATGCAGTGATTCACAAATAATTTAAACCAGATATTTAACTGAAACCAGTTGAAATGTTAGAATGTTTATTGCTTTTTAAACAATATTTGGCCGTTTTGCATTTGATGACAACAACATGTTCCAAGAAATTGTGGACGGGGGCATGTTTACCACTGTTACTTTCAATCGGGTGACCGTTCTGAACTAGTTTAGCACCTGGACTCTTTTACCAAAGTTGTTGTAATCCACGCCTTCCCTGAAAAAGATGTTGTCTAGATGGGAGCATGTTGCTCTACACCCTGTGTGTGTGTATGTGTGTATATGGGTGGGCCATTTATATGGATACACCTTAATACAATGGGAATGGTTGGTGATATTAACTTCCTGTTTGTGGTACATTAGTATATGGGAGGGGGGAAACTTTTCAAGATGGGTGGTGACTGTGGCGGCCATTTTGAAGTCGGCCATATTGGATCCAACTTTTGTTTTTACGAAAGAGCCTCATGTGACACATCAAAGTTATTGGGAATTTCACAAGAAAAACAATGGTGTGCTTGGTTTTAACGTAACTTTATTCTTTCATGAGTTATTTACATGTTTCTGACCACTTATAAAATGTGTTCAAAGTGCTGCCCAGTGTTGGATTGTCAGTGCAACCCTCTTCTCCCACTCTTCACACACTGATAGCAACACCGCAGGAGAAATGCTAGCACAGGCTTCCAGTGTCCGTAGTTTCAGGTGCCGCACATCTCGTATCTTCACAGCAGAGACAATCGCCTTCAGATGACCCTAAAGATAAAAGTCTAAGGGGGTCAGATCGGGAGACCTTGGGGGCCATTCAACTGGCCCACGACGACCAAGAAGAGTGTGAAGAGTGGGAGAAGAGGGTTGCATTGACAATCCAACACAATGGGCAGCACTTTGAACACATTTTATAAGTGGTCAGAAACTTGTAAGTTAAAATTACGTTAAAACCAAGCACACCTTTGTTTTTCTTGTGAAATTCCCAATATGTTTGATGTGTCACATGACCCTCTTTTGTAAAAACAAAAGTTGGATCCAAAATGGCTGACTTCAAAATGGCTGCCATGGTCACCACCATCTTGAAACGTTTCCCCCCTCCCATATTCTAATGTGCCACAAACTGGAAGTTAATATCACCAACCATTCCCATTTTATTAACGTGTATCCATATAAATGGCCCACCCTGTGTGTATGTATATATATATATCCTTCAGCATTAACGGTACCTTCACAGATGTTCAATTCATTCATGCCTTAAATAAACTTATGTTAAATAAACTCAGGCCCAGTGAAGGTGGCAATGTGTCTGAATCCTATTCATATATGGTTTCTTCTTTTGTGGCTTGCATTTGTAGATGCAGCGATGAGCAGTGGTTTTGGGAAGTGTTTCTAAACCTATGAGGTAATTTCCACTGCAGGAACCTGTCTGATTTTAATTCAAAGCCACATTAGCGACTGAAAACAACAGCTCACCAGTACTGGTTTTGGGCCTTTTCCCTTGCACACAGACATTTATCTGGATTCGCAGATGCTTTTTGAGATTTTATGTGCTAGAAATGAAGAAATCTGGGTTATTTATTATTTTAAATTGAGAAACATAATTGTTGAACTACTTCATTATTTGCACATGCAGTCTTTCACAGAGTATTGACCACCGACCTCTCAGTTTTACTTCTGAAAGACTGACACTCTCTAAGGTGTTCTTTTTAAAGCCAGTCATGTTGTTGAGCTCTTGCTGATTAACCACATTTATATTTTACAGCATTACACAAATATACATGTCTATAGTTGCACTGTCACAACTTTTCAGAAAGTGTTACTGCCAACAAATTCAAAATGTGCCATTTTAAACTTCCCAGTGTTTTGCAGTTTGTTTTTAATTTACACTGTGCCCAGCATCCAAACATTTCTGGAAATAGAGTTTGCACAAAGTCATATACAGTGGCTACATACGACCCCTGGTTCTAATCTACGGGCGCATGCTGGAATACTCTCCACTAAGCGTCGGGAACTGCTCTCGTGCTGTATTTGGATGCTGTAAGCTTGTAGTCAGCTTGAAATGTTTGCTGAGATACATTTTAATGTGGATTTCTCCAGCGGTGCACATGCAGATACATGTGGTACATTGTGCCTAGTGCACTCAGTTTACACAGCCCCAAAAATATCTGGAGATATGCGCTGACTTATCACATGGTTAGGTTGAAAGCGGCATATGAAACTTCTTATTCAGCTCTCGCTTTTCCAGCCTCTGACCACAGCATCAAAAGACTGATGTTGAGATTAGTCCACGCTGTAGATTTATGTCAGGCACAAAACAAGCTCTACTCCGGGCTCTGACAGTGAGGCCTCCATTCGGACAGTTCTCGGATAGTTCTCTATTCTGGACGTGGTCTGGTGGAGACTGATTGATTTATAAAAACTGATTTCACTAAACACATATTCGTTTGATCTGTCATGACTCTCTTAAAGTCACTGCTGGAAACAGACCTTGTATCTCTGTTTTTCTTGGTTAATATCTTTTGGACATAATTTGCAAACATCAGCAGCCCTTTATACTCAGACATCAGTCACTCACACACTCACCCAGTCACTCACACACTCACTTAGTCACTTACACACTCACCCTGTCATTCACACACTTACCCAGTCACGCACACACTCACTCATTCACGCACACACTCACCCTGTCACTCACACACACACACACACACACTGTCACTCACACACTCACCCTGTCACTCACTCACTTAGCCAGTCACGCACACACTCACCCAGTCACTCACACACTCACCCAGTCACTCACACCTCACACACTCACTGAGTCACTCACACCTCACTCACTCACCAAGTCACTCACACCTCATTCACTCACACCTCACTCACTCACCCCTCACTCACTCACCCACTCACTCAGTCACTCACACCTCACACACTCACTGAGTCACTCACACCTCACTCACTCACCAAGTCACTCACACCTCATTCACTCACCCCTCACTCACTCACCCAGTCACTCACACCTCATTCACTCACACCTCACACACTCACTCAGTCACTCACACCTGTGGACAGTTTCACACACTCACCCAGTCACTCACACACTCACCCATTCACTCACACACTCACACCTCATTCCCTCACCCAGTCACTCACACACTCACCCATTCATTCACACACTCACACCTCACTCACTCACCCGGTCACTCACACCTGTGGACAATTTCACACACTCACTCAGTCATTCACACACTCACCCAGTCAGTTATACACTCTCACTCACACCTGTGGACAGTTTCACTTACTCAAACAATCATGCACTCACTCACTCAGTCACGCACACACTCACCCTGTCACTCACATACTCACTCAGTCACTCACACACTCACCCTGTCACTCACTCACGTACCCAGTCACGCACACACTCACCCAGTCACTCCCACACTTACTCAGTCACTTACACACTCACTCAGTCACTCACACACTCACCCTGTCACCCACACACTCACTCAGTCACTTAAACACTCACTCAGTCACACACTCACTCAGTAACTTACACACTCACTCAGTCACTCACACACTTACCCAGTCACACACACACTCACCCTGTCACTCACACATTTACCCAGTCACTCACTCACTCACCCAGTCACTCACCCAGTCACTCACACACTCACTCACTCACACACTCACTCAGTCACTTACACCCTCACCCTGTCACTCACACACTCACCCAGGCACTCACACACTCACTCAGTCACTTACACCCTCACCCTGTCACTCACACATTTACCCAGTCACTCACACACTCACCCAGTCACTCACACACTCACTCATTCACTTACACCCTCACCCTGTCACTCACACACTCACCCAGTCACTCACACACTCACACCAGTCAATCCACCAACCAACAGCCCATGAGAAGGTTGTATAATCCCCGTAATAAACAATAATCACATTGGACCAGCTTCACACGAGACTAAGGTCGCCATGCTCAAGGCCAAGTGTCAGCTGGAGGAGAATAAAGACTCCCCCCAGTGTTCATGTGTGAAGGGGTCCCTCTGTGTTGACAGTCCGTTTGACCCCAGAGGTGTGAAAACATGTTTGATGTTCTGTGGATGAGTGTGTGTGGGTTGTGTAAGAGGTTAATAGATCGATGTGACATTCTCTCTCACAGACTGTGGTAAATAGTGCTGCTCCTAGCAGTTTCCTCTTTGATATGATTTGTGCTTCCTGTGCAGGCGGCAGAGTTTTGCAGCATGTGTGGGGGGCACAATGCTGCACTTCTGCGCGCCCGCCTTCCTGTGTGCGGTTGATCAGATGCAGCTTTGTAGGATTTCTCTTAAAACGTGTTAAAACTCTTAAAGGCAGGTTTTAGATCAGTGCAGTGTCATAGCCCTGATACTATGTGAATTTAAATGCAGGACAGTTTCGGATTAATCAAGTCCATGTCCCAATAACAACAAGTGCTTTTCTAGTTCCAGGTCGCAGTGGGTCCGAAGCCCACCTGGAACCAACAAACACAAAAACACACCAAAGAAGAGATAAACTGAAGATTAAGATTTTATTTTAGAAATAAGTCTTGTTTGTCTTTTGAAGCTAAAAAGAGACTTCTTTCTGCTACACTTTTTTTTTAACAGTAATTGATTATGGAGATGTTATTTATATGAATGCACCTTTATATTCATTCATTCATTCATTCATTGTCTGTAACCCTTATCCAGTTCAAGGTCGCAATGGGTCCAGAGCGTAGCTGGAATCATTGGGCGCAAGGCGGGAATACACCCTGGAGGGGGCGCCAGTCCTTCACAGGGCAACACAGACACACACACACACACACACACACACATTCACTCACACACTCACTGTGGACTGTGGGAGGAAACCGGAGCACCCGGAGGAAACCCACGCAGACACAGAGAGAACACACCACACTCCTCACAGACAATCACCCGGAGGAAACCCACACAGACACAGAGAGAACACACCACTCTCCTCGCAGACAGTCACCCGGAGGAAACCCACGCAGACACAGAGAGAACACACCACCCTCCTCACAGACAGTCACCCGGAGGAAACCCACGCAGACACAGAGAGAACACACCACCCTCCTCACAGACAGTCACCCAGAGGAAACCCACGCAGACACAGGGAGAACACACCACACTCTTCACAGACAGTCACCCGGAGGAAACCCACGCAGACACAGAGAGAACACACCACACTCCTCACAGACAGTCACCCGGAGGAAACCCACACAGACACAGGGAGAACACACCACACTCCTCACAGACAGTCACCCGGAGGAAACCCACACAGACACAGGGAGAACACACCACACTCCTCACAGACAGTCACCCGGAGGAAACCCACACAGACACAGAGAGAACACACCACACTCCTCACAGACAGTCGCCCGGAGGAAACCCACGCAGACACAGAGAGAACACACCACACTCCTCACAGACAGTCGCCCGGAGGAAACCCACGCAGACACAGAGAGAACACACCACACTCCTCACAGACAGTCACCCGGAGGAAACCCACGCAGACACAGGGAGAACACACCACACTCCTCACAGACAGTCGCCCGGAGGAAACCCACGCAGACACAGGGAGAACACACCACACTCCTCACAGACAGTCGTCCGGAGGAAACCCACGCAGACACAGGGAGAACACACCACACTCCTCACAGACAGTCACCCGGAGGAAACCCACACAGACACAGGGAGAACACCCCACACTCCTCACAGACAGTCACCCGGAGGAAACCCACGCAGACACAGGGAGAACACCCCACACTCCTCACAAACAGTCACCCGGAGGAAACCCACGCAGACACAGGGAGAACACCCCACACTCCTCACAAACAGTCACCCGGAGGAAACCCACGCAGACACAGGGAGAACACCCCACACTCCTCACAGACAGTCACCCGGAGGAAACCCACGCAGACACAGAGAGAACACACCACACTCCTCACAGACAGTCACCCGGAGGAAACCCACGCAGACACAGGGAGAACACACCACACTCCTCACAGACAGTCACCCGGAGGAAACCCACGCAGACACAGGGAGAACACACCACACTCCTCACAGACAGTTACCCAGAGCGGGAATCAAACCCACAACCTCCAGGTCCCTGGAGCTGTGTGACTGCGACACCTACCTGCTTCACCACCGTGCCGCCGCACCTTTATATTGTTTACACTCATTAGACACTGTTTATCACGGATTTATTTATTATTAGATTTATTTATACTCACCATTGTGTTTTTATATGAAAAAGCAGCTGTGGCCTCATTGACTACACATAGGTGGATTCACTGGTATGTTTTAATTTATAAATCAATATTAGGTTTACTACCATCTTATTTATGTAATATTATATACAGAACAGGAAATGGAGGTGATGGTCTATACGTATCTGTTGAAGATTCCCAGTTGGGTGCAGAACTTGGTACAGAAGGCTTTAAAGCTGCAGGAACTTGTGTGATTGGATGGTTTTAAAAATATTCTTCAGAATGTGGAAGTGGGTAAAACGGTATGTTATTGTTGTAGGTGAATTATGAAGGAGATGGTTGTTGATATTGATCTTGGCCAGGACTGTGCTGTTAAGGAGATTTTTAATCTCAGTGACTTTTTTTTTCTGGTTAAAATAAAAGATAATAAATAAAGAAAGAGGCTGTATATATTGTGTATTTAGTTGTATATCAGACACGTTATTATTGATTAACAACGTCACTGATGATTTAACTTAAGGTGCTCCCCGCTGATTGTGGAGAAATACGTTCAATTGTGTACGCACTTACCGAAGGAGAAAATAAGAAGACCAAAGAGCAGGAAACCACGGTTATCAATGCCAAGCATCAGATGGAGGGGTGTAAAGCCCCTACTTCAGGCCACAGCATTTTACAGTGAAGCAACTGAAGCAGTCAATGAGTTGTAGTGGTGTTTGTGACCCAGATTTTACCAACTATCACCAGCACCTGACCTCACTAATGCCCTTAAAGCAATGGCCCAACATCATAGCATCAGAATTTAGGTTAGCGTCAGAGTTTACACTGCTGTTTTGTAATCTATATCTAGGAATGAGTTGTACCTGAGGAAAGCGGACCACAAAATTAACTTTCTTGTATAAGCTATTGTAGACAATTACTCATCTGATATTTCCTCTTAAAGGCTCAGCTCCAGCTCTGTGAAAGTGTCAAACAAATAAATCCAGTGGAGTTTGAGTTCCTAACTTGTGTTTATTGAGAGTCAGAAAACATGTCATTTCTTACTAATTGAAGGAATAAGGTTTAAAAGACCGTTGCCCACCCCCCCCAATAGGCGTCTTGCCTGTGACGTAGATGGTGGACAACAACTCTAGAAGCTGCACTTAATTTAATGCAAAATGATGAAAAGGTGTGTTGTTTTTGGCTGCAATCATTCAATGTACAGTGGGACATCTGTGAACAAATGGCCCAAAGATCCCAAAATATCCAGAAAATGGACTAAATTTGTCCACTTTAAACGGGCACTTTGGAAAGGACCCTCCGCTCACTCCGTTATCTGTAGCTCATTTCACTGGCGCTTTTCCAACAATATGGGCATGTAAGGACACCAACGAAAGGTGTTCAAGAGCCTCTGTAACATGGAGGTAAACAGGGTAAGGACACTCACTTCGCCTGTTTTAGTTGGTGTTAGTTAACGTTAGCTTGACTCGCTAAACTCGGTGCTCAGATTATACTCGGCTACGTAGCTGCATTACGGAGGTTTATAGTGTCGGATGAATTCGAGTTCGACTTCGTTCACATTTACAAGAATAACGGTACCTCTACATTTGAGTTTAGCTTATTGCTAGGCTATTGTCATGAATAATGTTGGTTATTTAGCTAGATACTGTCATAACAGTCAGTCATAACTGTGTTTTACCGCGGCGTTGTTCAGCTGTTGTCCACCAGTGACGTCACGGTCGCATTCAAGAATTTCCGTAGAGAGCTCGGGTTTTTCCGTCAATTTAATAAAATTGTCAGTTTTAAAGTAAATTAAGCAGCTATTTTTACTTTATTTCATACTTATATCTGTCAGTAACTACAATAATGTCAAATATTCATGGAGGTCCATTAAGTGGTGCTTTAAAGCCTTTAAATGAAGGGCATTAATCAGATGTTTGTCGCTCACTGGCTGTAGTAACGGTTTGTGAACCACTGGGAAGGCTTTACACAAGATGCTGGAACATTGCAGAGAGGATCTGATTTCAATCAGCCAAATCATTAATGCAAAATCTTTACCCAGGGAGTCAATGGTTATTTCAGCTGTACAGTGCTAGGCCTCATTCTGCTCATGCTTCAAGAGCGAGGCTTTTTAGACTCACGGTGCGTCAGACAACTTTTACCACAGGCTTTTCAGTAATTAGAGTGTTGTATTAATGAAAGAAACAATGTTAAAAATGACTGCAAAACATTAACAATTGGTATCCTCTGTTCCCAAATGATTCAAATGAGGTGCAATTAAATGAAAGATGATGTAACACAGTGATAAACATGCCACGGTCCCAATTTTTTTTTTTTTTTAGATTGTTAAAGATTGTTATTATATTAAAAATATTCAAAACAACAAAGTTGTTCAGTAAAAATACAGTTCTCAGTTTAACAGCGTGTCACAAATCAACAAATCACAGATTCTTGTTTTTAGTTTATTTGACAACATCACTCTAGAAATTGGGTTCATATTTCATCAAAGCAGCAATACTTTTATTTGAGTTTGGATTGGCACTAATCTGCACAGCTCTGGTCTCTGCAGAAATTGTCTTAGACAGTGGAATTTCACTGTTGTTGTGCGAACATTGATTCACGACGTATTCTCCTCCGCACGCACAGAAAACATAAACCCACGTTTTTCATTCTGAGTGGAAAACACCAAACTGGGTCAAAATAATGAGGAGGTGAAAGCTAACTTCCGGCATGAAACCTATAAATAGCAATTTAAATGTTAAATGTATTTTGATAAAAAAAGAGAGAAAAGAGCATTATTTTCCAGTTGAAAATGATGGGTTTTATTTTTTTAACAAAACTCTTAACCACACGTTACTGGAGGCAGAATCTTTCAAAATGAATGCATCATATAATAATTCAAATGCTTCACTGCAGTCTGTACTTTTCAGGGTCGTCTTTACACTAAATACATGACCGAGTAAAATCAGTACAGACTGAATTCAGCCAGATAAAGACATATCAATATCCCAGGTGTGATTTATACTACTCTAGCTTTCACTTGGCACTGGGTGTGACGGCTTCAGTGCATTTCACTTTATTGGCACTGCCTTTCTGTGGAGCAGTGTGTAAAATCATTAGTCGATAGCCAGCAAACTCATTCACTCATTCATTGTCTGTGACCCTTATCCAGTTCAGAGCGGCGGTGGGTCCGAAGCCTACCTGGAATCACTGGGCGCAAGTAGAGAACACACCCTGGAGGGGGCGCCAGTCCTTCAGAGGGTGACACACACTCACACATTCACTCACACCTTTGAGTCTCCAATCCACTGCATTCATTTCACCATTGGCCATAGTTTACTACCACCTCCTTGTTTCTAAACTCATTGTCCGCTGACTGCACATAGGCACTTAGTTCTTCAACAATTACAGTCAATGTTCCTTCAGTTGCTGAGTGTGCAGAGTGTTTTTTACTTTCCTGGCATCCCATATAAGCTCCGCTCTGTCCCAAACAGCGCCCTACTCCCTACGTAGTGCACTTAAAAGGTATATAAAAGTAACTCTACTACACCACTACATTGTGCACTACATAGTGTAGAGGAACATGTTTGAGAGTCAGCCCCTAGTGGTATGGGGGTGTAAATACAGATGACTCAGACACCAACGCAGAAGAATAAACGCTGACAATGGTGTAGGGCTCTTGCGTAGAGTCGAGTCAACGTGGAAGTATAAATCGGCCTTGAAGTTTCCAAAGCTGATAAAATCTCTGACTCCTAAAACCTTGTGCTAACATCTAGAAACCACTGGCTCCTCTAAGCAGCGCATTACAACTCTGGAAATAAAAAGAAGTGATGCCTACAGGGCAGGAAACACTGTAAGAAGACAGCTAAGCGTTTTTGGCTTACGGTTTGTGTGTTGCAGTATGCTATTAAGAATGGGCAGCTCTGGGGAACTGTTGAATACTTCGCAGAGAAAACTGATATATATATTTTAATAATTTCTTTTTACTGGTAAGGAATACCAGCCTATGACTGCCCAGAACCTGCAGGAATGTTAAACTGAGTTGGGAATGGTGGTGGTGCACTGTTTCACTGTGCTGTCAGGAATGCGCAGACTGACGGAGGTGGACACACTTGCTAAAACACAATGACTAACTTTATTTAAAACACAAGATAATACAGATTACGAGAACTAGACAGAATACTTAAACAAAGAAAGCCCTAGACAGAGAGACTTAGTCTAGAGTGACCTAGACTGGGACAAAGATACTTAAAAAACAGACAGAGCTAAACAGACTAAAACTGGACAGAGAGCTAAACAGAGACCTGGACATGGAGAGCTAAATAAATACCTGGACAAGGAGAACTAAACAAACCTAGACAGAAAGCTAAAACAGACCTAATGAGAACTCAAAGCACATGGAAGAAACAGACAGACAGACAGATCCACAGGGAGGTGAACCAAATCAAAGACCAGACAAGCAAACATGGACCGAAGCAAAGCACCAACAAGACAGACATGCAAACATGGAATGTCTAACAAACACACACAGAGACAAGGGAACTTAAATGCACACCACAGACAAGAAACACCTGGGACAGCTAATGAGAGGGCAGGGTAACAAACGAGACACGGATGAGGAGGCGGAACAAAGGCGGGGCTAGGGCGGAGACATGAACAATAACATACAGAGCCATGTGCTAAGTGTGTGGCTCACTTAACACATGGCAGGGACAATGGACAAGACGGAACAAGGGCGTGACATGTGCAGTGTCGCTTGCACAAACATAAGCTTCATGGCAGAGTCACAAGAAGGAAAATTTACCTGAAAACGTGTCACAGACCTCAGTGTTTTAAGGATGTTATGAAACATCTACACATTCCAACCGATGAGTTTTAGCACCAAGGGCCGTGGAGTGATGACATGTAAATATAACAATTCATAAAGCATGAATTCATAAACACCTTGTGAACTGTGAAGCACGGGGGTGGATCTGTTATACTTTGGGGTTAAATTGCCAGTGTTTTTTTTTTCTTTTACAATGAGTCACACTATCGTTCTCGCTTTGGCAAGTCCTGTGTACGTCCTGAAAGTGGTTTGACTGTAGGACACCTACCTCTTCTACCACTGACACCAGTAACACTCTTACCATATGAGTATTTTATAAGGTTCTCTTTGGGTCTGTCATCGGCAACTTCTAAAACTCACTGCTCTCTCAATAGCACGGAGTATGACGGTTTAGAGGAAATTTTGCCGACACAGTAGAAAGAAACCGAAAGCATCCAAGAGCCTGGAGACAGTACTGAAATGTGCAGAGGGCCTCTAAGCTCAGGGGGACAACAAATGTGAAACAACTGAACTTGACCTAACATTACTCAGCCCACATTAACACAGCCAGCAGTGACTAAGACTGAGATATGATCATGAAGACGAGCGCAATGACCCGACCAAGGTTTAGGTGATCTCCGCTTAGTGTGATTAAATCATGTGGTCAAGACCGACACTGACCCAGTAATTTAAGGTAGATATGGACATGCAAATGCTTTAAAAAAATAAAAGAATGACTGAGCCAAATATTTGTAGCCAGGGACGATGGAAAGGTCAGATTAAGATGCTACCCCTTTTTTCTTTTGAAACAAAGAGGGGATTATTTATTTATTTATTATTTATTTGCATGTTGTGATGTTTAGGTGCTACATATATATAGTACATATTATACTTCCCAGTTAAATAAAGTATGGTGCTGTTCTGTGGTGGTCCATGGTGGTGCTGTTCTGTGGTGGTCCATGGTGGCGCTGTTCTGTGGTGGTCCATGGTGGCGCTGTTCTGTGGTGGACCATGGTGGCACTGTTCTGTGGTGGTCCATGGTGGTGCTGTTCTGTGGTGGTCCATGGTGGCGCTGTTCTGTGGTGGCCCATTGTGGCGCTGTTCTGTGGTGGTCCATGGTGGCGCTGTTCTGTGGTGGTCCATGGTGGCGCTGTTCTTTGGGGGTCTATAGTGGAGCTGTTCTGTGGTGGCCCATGGTGGCGCTGTTCTGTGGGGGTCCATGGTGGAGCTGTTCTGTGGTGGCCCATGGTGGCGCTGTTCTGTGGTGGTCTATGGTGGCGCTGTTCTGTGGGGGTCCATGGTGGCACTGTTCTGTGGTGGACCATGGTGGCGCTGTTCTGTGGTGGTCTATGGTGGCGCTGTTCTGTGGTGGTCCATGGTGGCGCTGTTCTGTGGTGGTCCATGGTGGCGCTGTTCTGTGGTGGCCCATGGTGGCGCTGTTCTGTGGTGGCCCATGGTGGCGCTGTTCTGTGGTGGACCATGGTGGCGCTGTTCTGTGGTGGACCATGGTGGCGCTGTTCTGTGGTGGCCCCTGGTGGCGCTGTTCTGTGGTGGTTTTCTTCAGGATGTTCAGGTCCTTCCCACAATCTAAAAATAATTGCTTTGTACATTAGCTTTGCAAAACTGTCCACAGCTGTGTGTGAGTGAGTGACTGGATGAGTGTGTGAAACTGTCCACAGCTGTGTGTGAGTGAGTGACTGGATGAATGTGTGAAACTGTCCACAGCTGTGTGTGTGAGTGAGTGACTGGATGAGTGTGTGAAACTGTCCACAGCTGTGTGTATGAGTGAGTGACTGGATGAGTGTGTGAAACTGTCCACAGCTGTGTGTGTGAGTGAGTGACTGGATGAGTGTGTGAAACTGTCCACAGCTGTGTGTGTGAGTGAGTGACTGGATGAGTGTGTGAAACTGTCCACAGCTGTGTGTGTGAGTGAGTGACTGGATGAGTGTGTGAAACTGTCCACAGCTGTGTGTATGAGTGAGTGAGTGGATGAATGTGTGAAACTGTCCACAGCTGTGTGTGTGAGTGAGTGACTGGATGAATGTGTGAAACTGTCCACAGCTGTGTGTGTGAGTGAGTGACTGGATGAGTGTGTGAAACTGTCCACAGGTGTGTGTGAGTGACTACGTGAGTGTGTGAAGCTGTCCACAGGTGTGTGTGAAAGAGTGACTGGGTGAGTGTGTGAAACTGTCAACACATGTGAGCATGTGATTTACTGGATTAATGTTGGACATTGTCCACAGTTGTAAGTGACTGGGTGAGTGTGTGCAGTTGTCCACGGATGTGTGAGTGACTGGGTGAGTGTGTGCAGTTGTCCTCAGATGTGTGAGTGACTGGGTGAGTGTGTGCAGTTGTCCACAGATGTGTGAGTGACTGGGTGAGTGTGTGCAGTTGTCCACGGATGTGTGAGTGACTGGGTGAGTGTGTACAGTTGTCCACAGATGTGTGAGTGACTGGGTGAGTGTGTGCAGTTGTCCACAGATGTGTGAGTGACTGGGTGAGTGTGTGCAGTTGTCCACGGATGTGTGAGTGACTGGGTGAGTGTGTGCAGTTGTCCACAGATGTGTGAGTGACTGGGTGAGTGTGTGCAGTTGTCCACGGATGTGTGAGTGACTTGGTGAATGTGTGCAGTTGTCCACAGATGTGTGAGTGACTGGGTGAGTGTGTGCAGTTGTCCACGGATGTGTGAGTGACTGGGTGAGTGTGTGCAGAGTTCCACGGATGCGTGAATGACTGGGTGAGTGTGTGCAGTTGTCCACAGATGTGTGAGTGACTGGGTGAGTGTGTGCAGTTGTCCACGGATGCGTGAATGACTGGGTGAGTGTGTGCAGTTGTCCACGGATGTGTGAGTGACTGGGTGAGTGTGTGCAGTTGTCCACGGATGTGTGAATGACTGGGTGAGTGTGTACAGTTGTCCACGGATGTGTGAGTGACTGGGTGAGTGTGTGCAGTTGTCCACGGATGTGTGAGTGACTGGGTGAGTGTGTGCAGTTGTCCACGGATGTGTGAGTGACTGGGTGAGTGTGTGCAGTTGTCCACAGATGTGTGAGTGACTGGGTGAGTGTGTGCAGTTGTCCACAGATGTGTGAGTGACTGGGTGAGTGTGTGCAGTTGTCCACAGATGTGTGAGTGACTGGGTGAGTGTGTGCAGTTGTCCACAGATGTGTGAGTGACTGGGTGAGTTTGTGCAGTTGTCCACAGATGTGTGAGTGACTGGGTGAGTGTGTGCAGTTGTCCATGAATGTGTGAATGACTGGGTGAGTGTGTGATGCCCTGTGATGGACTGGTGTCTTGTCCAGGATGTGTTCCTACCTTGTGGCCAGTGATTCCAGGTTGTAGAAAATGAATGAATGAATGAATAAGTACCTTTACTTTTGACCTATATCTGTAAGTGTCTTTGTAGATGCCAGTTAAGTTTGTAATGGAGGTCTTGTATTGGTAAAAAAACAAAGGCTGCTCAGGTTAGAGGCTCTGAAACGTGTAATGCCTTGGGTGTCCTGAATGTTATATTTGATAAATATACAGCTGCAAAAAAGTGATATTATAAAGGGAAAAGGACAAGGTACAAGCCTAAAGACGGCATTTTTCATTGGAATATACCAGAGTTGCACAGCATGAGCGTTAATTACTGAACATTACAGTGGCACTAGCGCATTTCACACGGAAATGACAAGCCGCGCATCTGATCAAAGCCACATCCCCCCCCCATCCCGGAGTAGAAACATGCTTCTCTGAACTGAGATGCGCTTGTGGCAAACCAGGCTACCCAATGATGTGAGGAGGTGTCATTGTTACACGAACGCAAGAGCCTTAACTGAGCCTGCCTTTTGAAGGACTTCTTCATTCCAGTGAAGCAGCTGAGGAAGGCAGTCACACGGGTAAGAGCTCCTCCTTACTGCGCTCAGGTGGCTATCTACTCCACTTTTAATGTATTTATTTTTCAATTTCTACAGTCTTTAGGAGGGTTATATTAGTCTCATTAACTTGTGTCTAGTACAGGACTAATTCTGAGGACTGAATCTCATATGCAAAAGTTTATCCAGTTCCTGCAACTGCAGTTTTCATGAACTCTAGTGCTTCACGGATTCAGAGTTGTACCCTATATTCGAATATATTTCAGTTTCTTCTATGTTTTTCCACCTTCTTACGATCTTTGCCCTTGCATCTGTAGCTTCTATTATATCTTAATTTGTTTATATTTCTATTTACATGTTCCTATTGCATCTATCTATTAGGGAAAAACTTGTTGAGCAGGTAGTGGTATATATACTAGGGAAGCTTGCTCCACCACCTTGATATTTTAACTAAATTGATTGTAATGTACTTCATTTTATCTCAGGATTTTCTAACAGAAATTGCCTGTTGAAGGCAAAGTGACCTACCGGCAAGATGTCCCCAACCGGACAAAACTCAAGCTCCCTGAACGACAGCACTTGTGAGATTCAGGACAATCTTCCAGCGCTCTTCCTGCCCATCAGTTACTCCATCATCTGCACTCTGGGACTGGTCAGTAACACCATCAGCATGTTGGTCTTCTTCCGGCGGCACGCCGACACTTCCATGGGCGTGTACATGCGGAACCTGATCCTGGCCGACTGGCTCCTGGTCCTGTGCCTTCCGCTGCGGATCTACTACCATAACAGTGAGGGTCCCACCCTGGTGTGCAAGATGGCGGGCGTCTTCTTCTACATCAACATGTACGCCAGCATCGCCTTCCTGAGCCTGATCAGCCTCGACCGCTACCTGAAGATCATCAAGCCAGTGTGGGTCTTCCGTGTCCAGAAGGTGGGCTGGAGCCGGGTCACCAGCTACATCCTCTGGATCACACTCCTCTTCGGCAATTGCCTTTTCTTCGTGGGTAGAAAGCAAGACAGCCCATGCGACAAGATCTGCTTCCACTTCCATGAAAAGGGCCCACTGGCCGGCGGCATCAACATAGGAGTGGTGGGTCTCTTCGGAATCCTGATCCTGGTCTTCATCATCTTCTACGTGAAGATTGCCCTGAAAATCAGGACTATGGAGATGGGGAACGGTGATCCCAAGGCAAACAGCCAGAAGCAGCAGCTCATCCTGAAGACTTACCTGGTCCCTGGCATCTTCACGCTGTGCTTCCTGCCGTACCATCTGGTGCGGGTGCCCTACGTACTTGCCCAGATGAACGTGATCCAGGAGATGGAGAGCAAGCAGATGCTGCACTCCTGGAACGAGATCACCTTGCTCCTGTCCACTCTCAACAGCTGCCTGGACCCTATTATCTACTATTTCTTGTCCAGCACGTACAGGAAGACTATCTTATGTGCCATCAAGGGCCAGTTTAAAAGCGTGTACGACTTAAACCGGAGACGTATCAGCATCAATCGCTCGGTTACGGAGATCTAGACCTGGACCCAGGGTGTTAGTCTGTGACTGGAGATGACGAAATAGGATGGTGTTTTGCACATTCTGAATATTGAATACTGAATGTTTGATATGGGCTTGGACTTTCTTGGTTGGACTGACGTTTAGTGATTTTCACAGCCTGTAGAGTACATTACTCACCCAAAGATCCAATAACCTTTATCGATTATGCAGGAAAACAACCTGACCTTTCCAAATGCTTTAAAATTCTTGGTTAACAGCGCTGTGGTTAGTGCGAGGGCGTTTGTATGACATGTTTAAAAACTTTTTGTGGTTACTTACGCAGCAGGTGTGATTTGTGATAAGTGATTACTGGATGTTTTATGTGTTGTGTTGACTGTGCATTACAATGTTGTAGCATCAATGATTTTTTAAAAAACGACATCCTCAGGAATTCCCCACTGAATGTAACCGGCGTCGTTCTCTGGGTGATGTTTTGGATTGACGCAGGGTTAACTGCCCTTGTGTATTTCTGTAGAAATGTAAACATACCTTTTTATACGTTCCATTTAATGCTTTTACAATGTTGATTTTACCTCTTGTGTTATTTATAATGTGTATTTAATGAAGAATAAATAAAGGATAATAAAATATTTGTGTTCATTTATTTGATTTTTAACTTAGGAACATATAAAAATACCTCAAGCTAAATTGACATGTTTACTTTAATGACCTACTGATACACAGGCTTTCAGCTTTACACACACAGTTTGTATTATCTCCATAGAAGTATGAAAGCACTGACCACCGGAACAGGACACTCCTGAGCAGCCACACGTAAGCCTTACCTTCCCATGCTCAATGTGAAGAGTATAAGCCTCACAATCATCAATCACCAACATCAGTACCTCACCTCAATAAAGTTTAGGTCTAAATTCAATCCGTCTGTTCACAAAAACACGAGCAATGGCTATGAAAGCTATAAAACCTGTGAATCCATGGCAAAACGGTTTAAACGCTCAAACTAAAAGTAAAAGAAGGTGTAAGCACTGATATGTTGCATGGAAACATTCTTGTGCTGTGTTCAGTTTGTGGAAAAAATGTTATATTTACACATTAGATGCTCATAAACACCACAACATGTGAATAGCTAGTGCTCACACATTTGTAAACAGAGAACAGCTGGTAGCTGTATTGTGATATTGGGAGGTTTTACTTCTGCAATTACTTATGAGTCATGTAGGTCTCATTATTAATCACACCATTAACGAAAAAAAAAAAACACCAAACAAACAAAGAAAACGCTACAATATAGTGGCTGTGAACACACACACACACACACACACACACACACTAGTGCACTAGGGGCCGGGGAGCATTTGTGGGTTCAGCGCCTTGTGACTGTAATAGAACTCTGTTATTAAGACGGCTGTGAGCATGCACTGGTAAATATTTATTTTATTTTCAGATATCTCCACATTTCCTTGTACTTAATTGTCACATACACGAGATTTAGGACATTAACTACATTACAATAAAGTGCTGGTTTATTTCTTATTTCACCAATAAACTCATTTGTTGCTCTTTTAATTGCTTACCTTTGCTAGTTTGCTGTTTTGCAGCTTGCGCTAACGTTGATAAGCCTGAGATGTAGGTTGTACAGCACAAAGCTTTATATTGGTTTTGATTGTATCATCCCTTTTTGCCCAACGGTGCAAAAAGATGTGGCTGAACCTGAAAGTGGAAGGACAGATGGAAAGAAGATCTACCCATTATCTGAACTTAGCTGACAGCGTATTATGCAGTAGCTATTCTTGCTACACTGTAAATATAAAACAAGTGATTTTTATCATGTGTGATTGTTCAGAGTTCACACAGGACGCTGTCGGCTGGATGTTTTTGGTCGGTGGACTGTTCTCAGTGCAGACACTGAGGGGTTTAAAAACTCCAGCAGCACTGCTGTGTCTGATCCACTCTACACCAGCACAACACACACTAACACACCACCACCACGTCAGTGTCACTGCAGCGCTGAGAATGATCCACCACCACATCACACCTGCTCTGTGGGGGTCCTGACTATACGGGTATATAAGAGGCTAACAAAGCAAGCGGAGCTACAGATGTACAGCAGTCTGTAATTGTAGAACCACAGAAGTGGCCTTAATGTTATGGCTGATTTGTGTATATGTAAGAAATGAGGCAGTTTAAATAAAAACAGAAAGAAAAGACAGGGTAAAAGACAGTGACTGTGATGTAAACCTCCAAAACAGGAAGTGACTAAACTAGGGATTTTCACACTGATGAACAGCCCTAGACCAAAGAACTCCAACACCCTTCCCCCTTCAAATAACTCACAAATCTGAAATGTTTCAGATTTTAATATATGTAAGAGCTGGGCGTTGTTAGCTAAAATAGCTAAGTTGCTAGCTTAATATGTTATTCAGTTACTTGATAGCGTGAAGCTATTTTCAAATTAAAAGACCCATTTCTTATTTTCATCCCTCTCTAATTTTTGAGTGTCTTGCCTCTTGGAACTGTGAAAAAGTGAGTAGCCCCAAACACACCCACAAGAGACGATGTAAGTGGCTTGTGGCCTGTTAGTGTGAAGTCAGTATTTCAGAGACGCTTCCCCAAGACTGACATTTATATACTGTTTTATATTTTGTACTAAACCTTCACCTAGTTTGAGGGGAAAATATGAAATAAATCACTTTTATAAATATTGTTTGATTAATCTTGGTAGTACGTATTATTGACAGGTACAAATGCTCCTTTACTTTGTTTTTTTGCTCACTTGCACTTACTCTAACAAGCCTTGGGGAGGGGGCTTCCCAGACCCCGGTGTGAAAACCTCTGCCCTAAGTGCCACAGAAATGCCTGACCTACTTTCAGGTAGTGTTTCTGTGATGCTCTTCAGAATGCAGTCTAGAGAGAATGCAATCTAATTAAATTACCTACCATTCTTTGGATTTAAAGTGAACACAGTTATGGGGTCTTAATGAAGCGTCTGTCAAATTAGCCCAAAGATAAAACACCATGTCCTCCCCGTGTCTAAACTGCCGTGTCATGATTTCTGACGTAGGCACACCCACAAAAAACTGACTGGGTGCTCTTGGATATACTAATGATTTTTCCTCATATTCTGTATCCCCTTTAATACCGCAAAAGGAGCATTTAGAAAGCAGACCTGCACAGAAAGAGGTGAGGGGATATTACTAATCTTTTGTGCCCTCTAGTGGTGACTTATGCAGTTTACATCTGAATGGATGTGGCTGAAATATCAATCCTTTGCCTGTAACATGGTTTCCTCCGGAGGTCCTAGTTTTCTCCCACAGTCCAAAAACAGATGTTGGTAGGTGGACTGGCTGTGTGACATTGGGTGTGAATGCCTAGTTGTGTGTGTGTATGTGTGTTAAATTGTCCACAGGTGTGTGTTTGGGTGAGTGTGTGATGTCCTGCCCAATGATTCTATGTATGACTAAAATCCACTGCAACCCTGATCTGGATTACAAGAGGTTAAAAGAGATGAATGAATGAAAATAATAATAATAATAATAAAAAAATAATAATTTCTGAAAATAATTTCTTTTACAAAAACTATCATGAAAAATATAAAAAATATTAATTGGCGACCAATTTGATTTCACAAGGAAATAATAAATAAATAAAAATAATTACTTGAAGACGAGAATTATATTTGTTAAAATGTTTTACAGTTTTCGTCAACGAATAAAAACTAAACAAAAAATGTAAAAGTCTGATAAGTGACCCGCTGTTTCTGATTTCAAAACAAAAAAATCGCAAGGAAATAAAAACGCAAAAAAGCTTCGCCTGTTTACTGTTGTCAGGGCAACAAAAGTAGTCAGGCGGAACTGTGAAGCGGAGTCGACTCCTAATGAATCATTACTTCGAGCGTCTGGGAGTCACTCGTACCAACTATAGGCCAATGACTGAAAGAGCTGAAACTGGAATTGATTCGGTCTCGTTTTGCAGGCGCCATTTGCAGCGCACTTGAATGCTAAGTGTTTTTCCCCCTAAATTTAACGTATTATAAAGGTACTGTTTATGAACGTTAGTAATAATACCTCCCAAAAATAGAAAAAACTTTAAAATCCATGTCAAAAATAAGGACATTTCTTTTTAAATGAAGTAAAAATGCGAAGACTAAAACTAAAATCAGTTAATTAAAATGACTGCTGCTAGTTAATTTATGTCCAAATAAATGGCTCAAATAAACAGATAAATCAGCCAGTGGTTGATCAAGATGGCTGAATTGTAAGGGACGTGCACACGGCTGGGGCACCCCCAACCAGCAGAGGGAGATGGCGTGTACCTCTCAGGGCCAATCAATCCCAACGACCTACACCTTGGTAGAAGGCTTTATAAGAGCTCAGATGGAACCACACCTCGCTGTGTCTTTGTCTCAAGGGTGGGTCATAGGATACGGCCGGTAATATTGGGGAAAAGGGCTGAGCGTTTTTACACTCCCCCTTACTCTCTTTTATTCAAGTCTCTAAAGATTTATTAGGGGGTTCTTTCTGTCCCTTTTTACACAAGCGCACACACACACACAGTTTTCATAGTGCTGTGGTAAAGCAGAGCAACAGCACCAGTTTGAACTTGTTTCAGGAAATAACCCACTGGACTCAAATTCCCAAAAAGGGCAAGGCTCTACTTATTGAAACTCTCCTGCTGGAACACGGCACACGAATGGTGAGAGGCGCCCATTCTCCAGAGCCCCTCGAACACAATGAAAGCCACTTATAACTTTGGTCTCCATTGGGAAAAACATGCAAAAAAGCCATTGGCTCTCATTTCAGTGGCTGATTGCGTTACTAAGCAACTCTGTGATCCGTCATATCCCTTCAGCATCTGTTGCCAATCCATTTTAGCGCTGGCTGATTCAAACAGGAGCCAGTTAATGAAGGCGGTGGGCTTGATATCATTGAGGAAATGGCACAGACATGCTAGACGTAGAGCAGAACATCAGTGGGAGCCTTTCCTGACCCACACTCACCTGCCGGCTCTCATATTTTCCAGGAAAAAGACCAGATTTCCAGTTGTGTGCTGAGCTTGTGCACGTCAAGATATTATTCCTCTCACACTTCTCATTTCCTCGCGAGGGGTCTTGAGGTCAGGCGACCACTGTCTTCCTGTGATGTGACTGTTGAAATACATTTATTCATCACAAAGTAAACGTGTCTTTTAAATGTCAAAGCTTTGAAAGCAGAATTAACAATGGAGCAGTTCATAGTCTTTGTTAGATTTTTAAAAATTTTATTTCAATTTATAAAACATCAGGTTTCACTGAAAAGCAACAGCTATTAAAACAATCAACATGTTACCACACAAAACAAAAAGGCTCATTTTACATATAATCAGAGCTATTTATTATTTTGTAATGGTCTTTCAATAAATTCATTATTAATATTTGGAAAACAAGTTAAAACTAAAAACATCTGTCACCCGAAACATTAAAACGACCTCCTTGTTTAGGAATGGCATGTTGAAGCATGTTTGCTAACTTAAGCAGCCAACAGACGAGGTGGTCTTGCTTCACAGTTTGTAGGTTCAGTCGCCCAATGGTATGTGTGCAAACACATTGAACAAGGGATGAAGGTTCCATTGGCTTAAAGTTAGAGTGTAATTTACTGAATCAGAGGGGGATAAGCCAAACATCTTTCAGTGAATATTTCGGTGTGAATTTTTCTTCTGAAATATTAATATTCAAAATACAAAGCTTGTCTAACACTCTGCTGGACAGAAGTAATCCTACGTTACACAAAATAGCAAATGCACAACTCTGGAGGGTTCGTGAAGGCCATGCTGTTTTAACATATTTGCTGCGATAGGCGTTGTGTACTTGTTTATCATTAATAGCATTATTAGCGTTATTGCTAATTGTATTCAGTTTTACTGGTGACGCACACTGACAGAAGACAAGGCTGGGTTATGTTTGCGTCAGGTTTAAAGCAATTTAAAATCAACAACAACAAAATAAAATATAAAAGATAGCTTGCACTCTGTGTCTTGAAGCTGGTTGTGCTGCGTTCTTCTTTCTCCTCAAGCCTCAAGCTCCTTCATTTCTTGCTCACTCTTTTGTGGAGGGACAGCAACAGCGTCCTGTGGTCTGTTGAAACGAGGACACGGCCAGAGTAAGTTCCTGTAGATGTCTAATGTGTGATTATCAGCTTGCATTTCCATGAACTACCGCTTGTTCTAAGTCTTTCACTCCATGCAGTGAGGTGAAGGACTGAGGAAAGGTAAACTGTAGAAGAAACAAGGTTCCTAAAGGGTTCTCGGCTTAGAAACAGGATCCCTGGGAAAATATATTGATTTAGGGATCAATAAGAACACATGGTGTCATTGGGGCAAAGCCTCAGAGTAATCCCTTGATGTGGGATCTTTAATACTTTTTCCTCAGCAAATTAAGAGATTTAAATTCAAAAATAAGCAAAACTACACTGATGTTACAATAAAGTAAAAACGAATGGTTTCCTTTCGCCGGTTCGTCAAACACATCACACTACATCTCTCCCTCCCAAACACACAACTACCAACACTTTAACTTTTGATTTCGACTATGTTTTGAGAAACAAATATATTTCCCTAATCTTTCACTGATCCTTTGTTACAATTTTATATCAATTACTGAATACTTTAGTCTTAAGGGACTATGTGATTTATTCATGATTTAATCGCAACAAGTTGTGATTATGGGCGGCACGGTGGCGCAGCAGGTAGTGTCGCAGTCACACAGCTCCAGGGGCCTGGAGGTTGTGGGTTCGATTCCCGCTCCGGGTGACTGTCTGTGAGGAGTGTGGTGTGTTCTCTCTGTGTCCGCATGGGTTTTCTCCGGGTGACTGTCTGTGAGGAGTGTGGTGTGTTCTGTGTCCGCATGGGTTTTCTCCGGGTCCTCCGGTTTCCTCCCACAGTCCAAAAACACACGTTGGTGGGTGGATTGGCGACTCAAGTGTCTGTGAGTGTGTGCGTGAATGTGTGTTGCCCTGTGAAGGACTGGCGCCCCCTCCAGGGTGTATTCCTGCCTTGCACCCAATGATTCCAGGTAGGCTCTAGACCCACCCTGAACTCGATAAGGGTTACAGATAATGAATGAATGAAGGAAGTTGTGATTATTATTTTTTAAATCAATTGACGGCTGTAATACATTTGTAAATATATGCTTTTGTACTTCTACATATTTTTAATAAATAAATATTCTTGTTTTAATTATTCACTGGGTATAAATACTGTACCTGTACCCTCATTAATGACCAAATCAGGGCCACTCCTGACTCGTACCCAGTTTGTGACGGCCAGATGTGTGATGTAACATGGCCACATGAGCATTTTTAATGTGGGCTAGATTTGGTCGCTTTTTTAGTGCAGCTTTCCAGGCGAGGAATCCAAACCTTAGGTTCTGCACCAGCAGGAGTAGTAGTGCAATAGTGACTGGGCTTGAGGACTGAGACTCACATGGCAACCTTGGCGTACTTCTGCTTCTTCATCTTATGAACGAGGAACCACACCAGGAGAATGATGAAGGCTACACAGAGCAGCGCCCCGATCACTGCGCCCGCTATCGTAGCATCATTCAGCTCTGGGGAATCACACATCATTATCTCACTTTGTACAGAACTTTCCTTAAGGTTTGTGTCATAAAACTCACACCTACATTATTTATTTTGCCTTCACGATGACTGTAGTACATTTATCAGCTCCACTGACCATAACAGGAACACTTTATAGCGCTACAATTACAGACTGTAGTGCAGTTGTTGCCCTGAATACTTTGTTAGCCCCATTTCACCCTCTTTGTCAATTCTCAGGACCAGTTCTGGTGGATGGCAGATCACTCTCAGTGATGCTGGTGTGGTGTTAGTGCGTGGATCAGACACCAGTGTCCACTCTGTGACACTCCTCCCTCGTTGGTCCACCTTGTAGATGTAGAGTCAGAGACAGTAGCTCATCTGTCGCTGCACAGTGTGTGTCGCTCGTCCTCTAGTCCTTCATCAGTGACACAGGACGCTGTCGGCTGGATGTTTTTGGTCGGTGGACTGTTCTCAGTCCAGACACTGAGGGGTTTAAAAACTCCAGCAGCACTGCTGTGTCTGATCCACTCTACACCAGCACAACACACAAACTAACACACCACCACCACGTCAGTGTCACTATGCTAATTTATTTAAAATATATTTTTTTTTACCCACTCAAAACATACCTAGTCCTGACCATTGGAAAAAGAAGGCTAATGAAGTGTGCAGAGCCACAGAAGTCTACTCATCTTTCACAAATTTACAAGGCATCATCTGCATCCCGGACGCTGCCTACCTGAGCTCAGCTCCACAGTGCAGACGGAGAACCCCACCACATTGGAAGAATTGCACTGGTATTTCCCAAACTCAAACTGAGAGATGTTTCTGATGTACAAGGTGCCAGTAGTTGGATCTAGAGCAAAGAAAGAAAGAAACTGACAAATTAAACCCAAAAGGAAAATGTCAGTCCATTTGAGGTCAAGTCAGGTCCACTTTTGAGGAGCGGAGGACTGATGATGTAAAGTGACTACATTAATTTTTTAAAACAGGGAACACTTCAGGGGGAGGGGAGGGGGGTCTTCACGCAGACCTCAGTTGTAAGGTTTGAATGTAAGGTCTTTTTAATCAGTAGGAGACTGCTGTCACGCCCTCGTCCTGTCATGTCCGTTTTCCCAGTCATGTGCTCTCTCTCAGCACATGCCTCTGTTTGTTGTTACCCTAGCCCCGCCCCGTATTTAAGTTCCCTTGTATCACTTCCTCCTGTCGAACATTTCTCCTTCGTTCTTTCACTGCTTTTTCACGTTCTCAAATCTGTCTCCGCTGTTTATCGGTCATTGTTTTTCACGTCGTTTCGTTTCCAAGTCTCTGTCTCTGCTGTTACTCATTTGGTTTCCTCTGTCGTTATTTTGTTTTCTTTCTTTTGAAGTTTGTTTTGTATGGTTCTGTTTTGTTTAGTTAAAAGTTTGTTGTGTTTTAGCGCGTGCGTCTGCCTCCGTCAGTCCGCCCCGTGATCCCTGACAATGTTGATGTAACATTTGATTCTTTTATAATACATTGAAATGATCTCTTATTAAAAGCTTTTAATCAATTAACTGCGTAATACAAATTAATACATTGATAAAATAGTCAGGTAACATCTTGCAGGAACCTAATGTGTAAATATAAATATAATTTTATTCTATTAATGTTACATTGATTATTTTTTAATTATTTGATTGATCAATCAAACTTGTTTATTTACATTTGTGGTTAAACATTTTGACCAAGGGTTGGTTCCGAAATTCCATCTGAAGGCATTGTTCATGTCCCCAAAAAGTGAGGACACGTCCGGGTAAAAGAGGACATACGATCACCCTATGTGACAATCCACACACACACACTCACTTGTATAACCCAGCACACTCTTTTTCAAGCCCCGATCGATCCTGGCCCAGGTGTATTGAGGGGTGGGGCTGCCTGTGGATGAATGGCAGGTGAGAGTGACCAAGTGACCAGTGGAGACGTCTCCGTGAACGGCACAGATGGGGAAGGATGGTTTCTCTAGAGGGAAACACAACACAGGATGTTATTTCTTACTGCGTGGGTCATGGGTCTACTGTCTAAACGTAAGGTCGCAGGTTCAGTCCCACATGACGGCTTAGCTACCTGCACCCAGGGGTCCCTGTTTACACGATAACAGCCGCCTGCTCCTGTTGGTAACATCAGTGTCGATAACCTGACCTCTGGATTCTGCCAGTTGAATTCTGATAGGCTCTGTCTCCTTCATGTCACGTCAACAGAGCAGACTTGTGATTGGTTCTTTTTCAGTGTCAGTCGGATCCTCCCACCCTTAGCCACACCTCATCAATTACCACAGCATTCAGGTTAACCACCCCCCCCCAAAAAACAGACCCTACAATTGTATCATCCAATCTTTGGCGTACTGAGAGATGGCTAACTTTTGAAGGCACTTAACCTTATATCAGCACACAGATGTTAGAATTTACACAAGATAACCCCTGGCGTGTTGGGGACGTCCAGTCGGTCTGCAGCTTGGCCCAAGTGGTTGGAACAAAAGGCACACCATAATTCAGGTTGAATCCTGAATTATCTTAGCGCTCATGCAGTGTAAGAAATTATTTACAACAGGTGAAAGGAAGTCTGGCAACGTGAGGACTACATTTCAGTGCCATGTGCAGGAGCATGTAGCTAACAAACCTTGAGTGTGGGAGCAGGACCCCAGTAAACAAGGAATGTCCCTGGACATTCAAAATAGGTCTTATTTTAAACGTCAATGGGCATCCACAATCCATCTTAAGTTAGTTAAGTGGTGACCAATCGATAATGTCAGTGGACGTCCAAAATGCATTTTATACAAGTAACTTATTTCGGGACCAATTAATAATGTCAATGGACGTCCAAAATACGTCTAATAGTCGTCTTTTCAATGTCTGTTTCAACTTTCATTTTCAACCTTAAGAGAACGTTGATTAGACGGCAGTCATTACATTATTTCAACGTTGAATCAACAGCTAAATGTTTACTGGGACAAAATCAACATGAAGTAAAATACTGCATTAACATAAGGACTAACAGCTAAATAATCAGTAAAATTGTAATAAATGCGTTCTAAATGTTGGCAAAGCAACCACACGTGAATTTAAATCATTGTGGTGCAGAAAGGGTGGAGCCTGCAGCCTTTAAACTCCCAAAAAATAAATAAATAAATAACCCTCACACCATTCATGATTCATCTGGCGATGTATAAGTGAAATATACGGTTTTTAGTAATAAATCAAAATATTCTCGTAAAAGGAGTAAGGCATATTTTTATTCGTAATTTTCTGAATAATCTACCTACTCTATGGAGTACGTTAAATGATAAACAAACAAAAAATAAGTAGCATAATCTATTTATTAAAAATAAAGTGTGCTTAACAAGTAAATGCTACATTCACTACCCAGGCATCACGAGGCAACCCCATTTCACACCAGCCGTGGTAAACGTGTGTGTCACGCCCCTTTTAATAATCAATATAGCCTTTCACGTAAAGCATAATGACAGAATATTGATAAGAATCTGTCAGCCGTAAACATACGTGACCAACGCATTCCTTGTTCCACTCTAGGGATGCTGCAGTCGGGCTAAATATAGCTATATATCATACTCCTCACTTGTACACATTCATGACCAGTTGAGGGCTGAGGCGATGGGAGCTAGCGGTGCTGGCTAAGCCGATCTGATGGGACTGGGTTTGATCAGGAATGCTAGTATCTCCTCTCTCTCTCTCTCAAACAAATCTGTTTCATAAGGGTTTCAAGCGGTTGGGAACATTGGGGAGAAACAGCTGCTGCAGACTTAACGTAGCGTAGGCATGTCAGAAAACACTCATGTACACCCCCCCCCCCCTCCACTCCAATCCACTCCCTCAAAGAAGAGACCAGTCGGCAGCAGTTCCCATGGCAACCAGCATGGTTACCAGGGCCGGCAAGGTTGTCCTGGTAACATGGTAAAGGAGCAGGAGCCATGGATAGCACTTAATTCGCTGATCACCAATCCGATGAGACGGGGGCTTCGTCACGAGCTAATTCAGCAGACCTGTTCACTATGTGGGTCACTGCACGTAGATCCAGGGTCTGCAGGGGGATGGACGTGGTACAGCTGCACTTAAATCCAGAGGTGCACTCTTACAAACGATGATGGTTCTTCATGGGTTCTGTAGTGATGGGTTACTAAAAAGGGGGGTTCTGTGGTTCTGAAGTCCACATTCTTACAGCAGAAGAACCATTCTTGGTGCTAGGGAGGACCTCACTGTTCTCCCCCCAAAAAAAAACAAAAACAAAAAAAAAACCGTGTACCTCCATTTTTTAAAAATTATTAATTTATTTATTTTTGACGATTTTAGGTTTATTCCATCATTTGAACACAGCAGCTGTCCTTCACCGTGTGAAAATCTCATGATGAATGGACCAATAGAAACGCCCCAATCTGTTATATACTCCCTTCCATTGGAAGTTAAGAAGGGTTTTCCTTCTCCTGTTAAGTTGCTATATGTTAGCGTGGACCACGCCCGTTTAGTTTGGAACGGAAGGAGAACTCAGTGGTTTTGAGCGTGTGGAGGTGGGAGTTTGCCAGCTATGTTCGTCGACCACGTGCCGGATTACCAGCCCAAATAAACCCACCCTGCACTCGCACTATTCCAAAAAAACTAAACAGCCCACATACAGCTCAGATCAGAGAGCCCCTACGACGACAACGTAGCCCCGGCATCAATAAGGGGTGGGTTTATTGAGGATGGTATGGAAGTCCCTTATTTAAACGTCTTAGGTTCCTTTTAAAGATCTGGATCATTGACCTGTCAAATGTTGGCCTTCAAAATTAAAAACAACAACGTTATACTTTATTTTTTATTAATACATTTGTGTTCATATGTGGACATAGAGAATAAAACGTTACCAAAAACATTGACTTTGATGCTGGCCTCGGCCCTGCCCGAGATGTCTGGGAAGTTGTGGACCTCACACGTGTAGGATCCAGAGTCAGTGGTCTGCATGTTACTGATGGAGATGGAGGCGTTCCTTGTCCCGTTTATAGACGAAAGCACCATGAGTCTGTTCTTGAACTTCTGGCCAATCTCCTGCTGTCCTCCCTCATAGAAGAGAACCTGAAACATGAGCAGAACCAATAAACGCTTCCTGGCTTTAGATTGTGGACCATGGGTCAACACTTCAGTGATCAGCTTTGTAAAGTGGTGCAGGAATTTAAATGTGATGAATGAACTAAGTAAATACAGTGAATCATTCTGTTCAGTGTCGTGGAGGGTTCAGAACCTACCTGGAGTCACTGGACAAAAGGCAGGAACACACCCAGGACAGGGCGGCAGTCCAAAAGGCATCACACATTCACCCAATCTCACACACACCTCTGTTCAGTTTCACACACTCACCCAGTCACACACTCTCACACACACACACCTGTGGACAGTTTCACACACCCTCTCTCACCCAGTCTCTCTCTCATACTCACACACACACACCCCTGTGGACAGTTTCACATTCACTCACCCAGTCACACACACTCACTCACACACTCTCACCTGTGGACAGTTTCACACACTCACCCAGTCACTCACACACTCACCCAGTCACACACTCTCACCTGTGGACAGTTTCACACACTCACCCAGTCACACACTCTCACCTGTGGACAGTTTTACTGACTCTCTCGATTTTTAAAAAACTAAAATGGATTCTGATGGTGGCAAAATTATTTCAGAAATTACTTTAAATTTGAGCAAAAGAAACATGGGGAGCCCCAGGGAACATGGAACCCCAGCTCCAGCTGTGTACAGACTGCACGCAGAAGCCCAGCCCAGTATCAGCTGGAGGGAGTGTGCATGGCTGACTGTGGCACTGGAGGAGGAACAGGAATCGGATCCTACTCCGCCCCAACCCTCCCTCACATGCATTTTTCAAACACTCAGTGAAGACTGGGCCCAACTCGGTCTGAGGGTTTACCTACAGTTTAACGGACTGTGATTAACATCAGAAAACCAGAGGCTAGTTTACAAAGACTCACCGCTTCTGCGTTCTCTGCATATTTAGGGTAGAGCGTCCACTGGGCCTGGAGGTTGGTCATCTTGGGATTGTCGGTGGTGTAAGTGCACAGAAGATTCACAGTTTGACCAACGGTTACATTGACCACCTTTTGCGGAACTGTTACCCAGATTGACTGAGTGCAGCCTAAAAAAACACACAGCTGTCTTTTATTACACAGGTTCAGAAGGAGCATTACGGACAAGTGGTGTCAGAACAGCAACTATTAAAACCGCCGTTCAATTTCCAGGAGCTTGGTGGTGTTTGCTGCGATGGCAAGGGCATTTACACTGTATACATTTGGACTACAGGAGACTCCTACGTCCTGCCGTTATCACGTACAGAGGCTGCATCGAGGGCCGCTCTTCTGTTCTGCTGTATATTTTTAGACTATATTTATACTATAATTCTGCTATATTTTCTCTTAATATATTTTTATAATCTAGGTTTAATACCACTATCTTATTTGTGGCTCAGATCAAGATATTTATCACAAGACAATGACCTACTTATTTAGCACCTCCTTATTCGCATTTTTAGTTCCACCTTAAATTTAAATATAATCTTTTAGATATTATTTATTTATATACGATTTTTATATTAAACATTAACTGTTCACTGATTCACATTTCACTTAAAGCTACACATGGTTGTGGTTGTTAATTTACAGATGTATTTAAGTACTTTACACGTTTTTCTATGTTGTGAAGGCAATGAGGAATTCACCAGGTCACATCCATCTTTCGCGTATACGCCTCGGCTTCCTGTAAGTGGACACTGGTCCTGCGGTTTTCACACTGTACGTGAGCTTGGTTTGGTTTGATTAAGACCAAGACCTAGGCACCTTTCACACATGCGGTTTTGGTTCAGAGCGAACCTGAATGTCCGGATCAAACGATGCAAGTTCTATTAACCAGCACTGGTCAAGAGCAACTCACACCTATACGGCTACGGTCCAGGTTCTTTTGGGTCAAGCTAAAACACTGAATCCCCCAAAGTCAGGTTTGTAACTAAATGTGAATTGGTAATAAGTAACTCACTGATCAACAATAAATTTACTCACTCAAATTTGAGTAGAAATATAAAATCAACACCCAAAGTATAAACTGGTCAAATTTGTCCTTAACTATGTGTTTGAGAGTGAACGAAACTAAGACTCCAGCCTGTTTTTAAAAGAAACAATGCTTAGTTTAAGTACAACCATTTTCCAAATTCATCCGTTTTGTTCTCTACCACAGACACAAAGCTTTATACCATTTTAAGATTTCCTGAATTCCTGTTGATAAACGACTCACCGACAATGCCGAGCACCACAGTGAAGGTCCTTAACAGTGACATGTTTCAAGATTTAACAGCAATTGCAGTTCCAGAAAAGCAACGGCAGCTCAAATCTCCCTACACACCTCTCATACAGTTAAACAAATCAGATCAGACTTATCTCTCCGACCTATAACGGTCAACACCCTCAAACTCCAGTGGACAAACCCAGCACATGACAAAGTTGCAGTTGCTGTTTGCTTTTGAATTTTTTTTCCCCAGCGCCCAAACATAATTAATGATGTTTTTGCCCTGGGACTTAAGCTCTGCCTCCATTCTGAAGGAAAACAGGTTCTTTGTATGTTACTTTAGTTATATGTTTTTTAAACACCTGAAAACCCCTCGTCACAATACATTTAGTGGAAAACAAATCTTTTACAGTAAACAAATATGGGAGAACAAACTGCCACACAGCTCCAGGGTCTTGGACCCCTGGGTTCAATTCATACCTTGGGTTACTGTCTGTGATGAACGTGGTGACTTCACTCTTCCCACATTTATTTTCACATTATTTGACCAGTGGCCGGGGTTTAAAAACTCCAGCAGCACTGCTGTGTCTGATCCACCCGCATCACACTAATAACCCAAAACGGCACACTGAATTCCAAATTAATTACACATAAATATAATAATACACAACTACAAGTGTTGGAGGTTCTGTACTTGAGCCATTTTAAACATGGCTGCCTCTGTTTGTGGGACACACTCTATGGGGTCATGAAGTAGTTGCTTTTTAGTGGTAAAAATGGCTAGTTTCTGTACAGCTGCAGCTGCCTCTAAATGACTGGTAAATCCTGAGTGAAAGAGCCCTATTAAACAAACCAAGAACAAAGAGAGAATTGAGTTCAGCTCTTAGGTCAGAGAGAGGGAAACAGACAGGAGAATAAGCTCAGTATGAACGAAAAACAAACAAAACATGCTTATCGTACTGAATGACAAACAACACACACCCAAATCCGGTGATGCAGGTCTAGCAAGAGGTGATTAAATACACACACTATGGGTTAATGTTTAACTCAGGACCCTGCAGCAGAGCTGAGTTACTTCTGCTGGTCAGAGCCAGAGGCAAGTGCAAAAACAGTGTTGAATTTCATGGAATGTGGCCTTTTGTTTTGATCAACTGACATCAACCTTAAAGGGTCAGCGGTTTGATTCTGAACAGAATAGAAACGGACCGATGTGTGAACTGTCATAGCAACATTTGCTGAGCTAGATAGGCTTTACAAATCACTGACAACAAGACCAGCAAACCTAGATTTGCCAGATTGCCATTGGCTTCAAAGCATTTGCACAATCTTCAGATTTCACTGATAGACTGATGTGGCTCCAAAATACAGACTAAAAGTCCTTGAGGGTAACTTGGACTCATGGGTAACATCCTGTGTTTGGTAAAATGGCCTACAATGTGACGCCTTCATGTGCCATGCAACATTTCATGCGACCTGCCTAATTAAGGACGCAAGGCTTTTCTGCAGAGAGTAAAATTGTAGATTTAAAACAATACCAAATTCGTTCATGAATCAAACAGTGGTCCAAAGATGAATCTCTTTCCATATTTTATTTATAAAATAAATATTATTATAATAGGCTTGGCAGCTACTATTTTGTAAGGTTATTAACAACGTTATAAACACACTACGTACAGTTTATAATGGCAGTGGAATGCTGTCACTACTTTCATGGATTTGATGTTCAAGCACAGCACAGATGCTACATGAGCTACTCTGGATGTGTGTTCATAACACAAGCAACTCGGAGATGTTCCCTGGTGTAATCCCATTGCAAAAACATCTGATAGGCTGATCCACTAAATATACACTTCTAGATATCGAGAAACTACAGCTCAAATTCTTAAATGATGTCTGGATGCTCACTCTGGTTTGTCACACTTTATTGATGCTACAACAGTGTTCCATTCAAACAGCCCTTAAAGGATTTAACAATTACACTAAAACATATGTTTGAAATGTGGCTCTTCTCTAAATATATTTCAAAACAATATATTTTTTATAGTACCGTTTGCACGGACGCTCTGTTCTTCCGAGACCGAACAGCCTTTCCATGCTCTGAATGATCCTCAGCGGCGAGAGGACAGGTTCTTTGAGCATGTCCGTGCTTGATGATTTCATGACAGCGCTCATTTTTCCGTCTTCAAAATGATGTCACCGAGGGGTCACGCTGTCCTGTCCTTGTGGGCTGTCCATTGCCTGTCACAGTTGCCTCACATAGGGGTTGCCATGGAAATGCTCTTGACTATTCCTCTGTTATCCTTGGAGATACTCAAGGGACAAAGGCGGCTTTAGAGATTGAATCCGAACGGTAAGATTATTAGGGGTACAAACTGTAAAAAAAATCATAAATGAGTAAATCGAGCAGCAGGGTATTCCCCAGGTCAGGTTTCTTCACACTCTTCGGTTGAAATAGCAGTTTTACCATCAAAAGAAGTAACAGGTGTTTTTTTTTTTTTTTTTTTTTTCCTAAACATATTTCAAATATGGACACCTGTATGGAGAACCCTCTCTATGGAGCATAAACTGCTTAAGTATAGAATATTGTCACTGTCCACAGAAAAAGAATGCATCTCCTTAAGAAGAAAACCTTCTTAATTCAGTAGAAATCCATTTAAAATTGATTCAGAGTAATCACATTTTCACAGTGTGAAGGACAGCTGCTGATTTCAAATGATGTTGAGATACATGTACTTCTTTGGACAGTGACAATATTTAATCTCTAATTTTATAATATATATTGTTTTAGTTTAAAGATTAGTGAACTACATTGATTTAAATTGAGATCGACTTTTGCTAAACTGAGACACTGAATGACATCCGTTCAACAACACAACCACTAAGAAAAAAAAGAAAAGTTTATTTTTATGAAAATTCTATGATTATCTCTGCACTAAAATCAGTGTCAGTGTATCAGAATGTACACTAGAATAACTGATATTCATTGTTAGCTTCTAGAAGCTATCATGCTAGTGCTATTAGCCTATATGCTAACAGCTAGAGAAAAGGCAGTTTTTTGCTTATATTTTACTCTGGTACTTTACTCTGGTAAATTGACTTTATCTGTGATTCTGTGAAACACTATCAAACTGTTGATTTTTTTGTGTTTGAAAGGAGACATTATTTAAAAATATGCTATTAACAGTCTACTGTAGTAGTAGTAGTAGTCATAGTAGTAATACATTTATTCATTCATTGTCTGTAACCCTTATCCAGTTCAGTGTCGCGGTGGGTCCAAAGCCTACTCGGAATCACTGGGAAAACACCCTGAAGGGGGCGCCAGTCCTTCACAGGGCGACAGTGGCCAGTCAGCCTCCTGGACATTCTCTAACAGGTGTTTACAGTGCTCTCCTGACTGTGAACCAGAAACGCATCAGGGCTAATTCATTCCTAATACACTCACCAGTAAATAAAGTGTAGATCATTCATGGTAATCTGATGACATGCTCATAATTAAATCAGTGTAAGCAAATCTGCCTGTACGTCACTTGAGAATAATGAAGGGGCAATAAATTTGGCCAGACCCCACACACAACTCCCACGACTCCCTTCCCCCTCATTGACTTTTACGGCCTCTTCCAATGATTCTGGTCATCCTCCATCAATGTTTTAAAGTGACATGGTGCGCTCTCCCACATCCTTGGGTGCCCTAAGAAGAGACACAGATTTTCACAGCTTAATTAATAAGGTCAGTAGGTTGCCTAATGAGATGGGAGTGTATTTGCAGTTTATATTAATGCACATGCTGAAAGATGCAAGGGAACGTGATTGTTTGTTGAAGGAATTCCAACATGAGCCCCTGCACCGCCAGAGGGCAGTGTTGCCTAAAGGAAGACGGTCTTCCAGAGCTGCGGGGAGATGGAGGAAAGCAATGACAACAAAGACGAGTGTGCCTCTCGGTCAACAACATGGCTCATAGCTCCTGTTCTCCTGAGAAACTAGGCCAGACGTTTACGATGGTTACATCCCATCTCTCCCTCGCTCCTGCATTTCTACCATGGTATAGATCAGCATCCAGGCACAGACATGTGTGACACACTCAAGATTCAAAGACAGACGTATGGACATTGCTCCTAGAAAAGGTTTGGTGCATTGCTAGAAAAGAGAGTACCTCAGATGCCCAAGTCTTGGGAATAGATTTTGCAAGTTTTTAAATTGTTTTTAAATGAGAGGCAGGCAATTGACTAAAGAATCCAACCTGCTCATTAAGGTCCTCTGAATATTTGGTCCACTGTGTCATCGGCAGGCACTCCTGCAAGATCAGACCTTTCTGTCTGACTGTAAATGAAAAAATTATATTTCAGAGACATAGAGAAATAAATTCACTAGTGCAGTAATGGTCATATGCTATGGATAAAAGGGTGCTTGAGTCTTAATATTTTATCAGACACATTGCTTTTCTGCTCTCTTCAGCCCTAAGAGTGAGGGGATTGGGGGAGGGGGGAGAAGGGGTGGGGGGCGCAAGAGGGGAAAATGGTGGAGGGGTTGAAGGGGACACTTGGGAATTGACTGCAATGGAACAGAATGTCAATAGTCCCTCGTCAACCATCTCAAAATGGAAGCTTGCATGACATTGGACTAATCAGTCTAGCTCTGTTTTGTGGGCACTTACCATTTAAGTGGTAGCCTCTTATGAAGTGTATAATGCACCGTACTGTCAATGCAAAGCCACACACATAGAAGATCCCTGGTGCTGAATTAGCTCCTACAGGCTTAGAGTGAATTAACCTGAACTCAATAGAAGCACACTTGATGGAACACTACTGACAGTCCAATTGCTTGCGGTGTTATTCCTCTAAACCAGTGGTCCTGAAACAGGTCCTCTGGGCACCCCAGGTGCTGCAGATTTCTCATGCAACTCACAATACAGAAGGCGAGCCATAGGACCCATTGATAAGGACAAAAAGGGACACAGCGTGATTGATGGAAAGCCCTGAATAGGACCTCTCCCCAGACTGCGCAAAGTAAGTAGAGACAAATATAACAAAGAATCACTTTACTAGCCACTGTGCTGCACACAGAGGTAATTGTCCTCCTCATTTTAGCCCAATCCGTGCAGTGAAACACATTTACACACACTAGAACACTAGGGGGCAGTAAGCACACATGCCCAGAGCGGTGGGCAGCCCTAGCCCCAGCCTTGCTCAAGGGCACTTCAGTCATGACCTGTTGACTCTGGGGATCGAACCAACAACCTTCCAGTTACGTGCCCAGTTCCCTCACCACCAGGCCACCGCTGCCTCGTTTGCTTCCACCAAGACTGAGGCCAGTCCGCTACTCTTTTTCTAAGCTATTGTTGTTTCCACTGTAACTATTACCACAGCTTAGAACATTGAAGGAGAATGCAAACTGCCCAGATCTGTCAAATCATCTAACAGACACCTATTCTAGCTGAGGAGGCCACTTGCGGGACTACCGGTCTAGAAGAGGCACTGCCTGGATTTGAATTGGCAGTCTACAAACGATAGTGTCAATGCTTAGATTGATTCATTGATTAATTTGTTGCAGAATCTAGTTATACAAAGTTGTACTACCACACCTCATCGGAACACTTAAGAACACACTAACTGTCCATGCCAGTGGATGCTCACTGATACAGATCAACACTATGTAGACATTGTCCTGGGACTGGATTTAGTCTTGGCATCGTTGCAAAAGCCTTGCTAGCTGTGAGACTCTTCATGGAAAGCTTTGCACTAGATGTGGGAACACAGTGTGAGGATTTAACTGAGAGATGTACACCTCTGAGAGCGGAGTGAACTTAACCTTGTGTTTATGCACTCCATATAGTCCCATATATAAGGGGTGTGTGCATAAGTATCCATGGGTTGCAGATGACATCACTGATGACATACTGAACTCAGAAAGTAATCAGACACTAGGTTCGACAGGGAAACATCAGTCTTATAGCTGACTATAAATTATTTTCAATATACAAGGCACTATGTGAGTGCAGAAGCTGTTTTTTTAACGATCTACACTGTGCCCTGTAGAGGGTGTAAAGAGACGTTTCTGATTCTACCTCAGCTTTGCTGTGGCATGGAAACCACACTCACTTGTCATCTCATTTACTTACAAGGAGAACTATATTTAGAGAACTTTAAACCAAATCAGAGAAATACTTTAAGCAAACAGTCATGATGAAATCTTTTCCTCCAAGAATTTTTTAATGAAGGAGAGGAAAAGAAAGACAAAAGAACATGTGGCTTCTGCCTGTAGTCTCTAACATGCTTAAAATAAAACACAAGTGGAATAACATGGTTGCTTGTATATGGTCTACACACTCAGATTATGTCACGAGCAGAGAAATTCTTTGGAGTCTAGTGAACAGTTTTCCATTAGATACTATGGTGAAAATGCTAATATAGCTAACAGAGGATAACAGCCTTTTTCTCCAAATTATACAATGCAGTAACATGCTTTTCACCCCAAAGAAAAAAAAGACTCGTGCTTTTGAGTGCTGTGAGACTCTCTCCAGCACAGGAAGCAGCTGTTTATGAGACATTTTTTTTTTCATTTATCCCATCTGTTTACATTAGTGATGCGCTCTGAAAAGACAATCAGTCCCCAATACAGAGCCATACCAAAAAAAAAAAACCCTTCAAACATGACTTTCATTTGATTTCTGTGTTACATAAGAGCTTCCCCTTGTCATCATTAAGCTCCATTATGAACAGCACTGGGTCAGCTGGTGTTAAACTCTCACTGCCTTATTTACACAGTGCTGTCATTAGTCTAACCCTCTGCCCACTCTACTTCTCAACTTAGTTTCACCTTGAAAACTGCATTAAAGGTCCTTTTGGAAGCCTTGAACATTTCTAGCCTCTAAAAAGACATTTCATTCCCTCAAGCCGTCTTCCGTGTCTATTTTTAACTTGAAGGAACATCAAGGTTCTGTCTAGGAGACGTTTGACAGGCTTTCATGGAGAGCCATTGAGAACACTCTAGCCCAAACTGTGTCAAACTGGGAGCTGTGTACTGGATCTGATTTCTGTTGATGAAAAACAAGAGCTACACACATGCAAATCATTGTTAGGATGAATGTCCTGCAGAAGAAAAAAGGAGCTCAAAGGTCAACTACTCCAGAAACCTTTTATGGCACGTGTACCGTGAGTAACCTCATGAAAAATTGATTCTGTCCATCTCTTTTGAATTTCTTCAAAAGCTACTGTTTCTTTCTGCAAATCTGAACCAGTTCTAAAGCCCCTTTCAACTGTAAAACAGCAACATTTTGTTTGACACCTTGCTCCAGTTGGATCCAAAGTTGCTGGTGGTCTTCAGGAGGAAAGAAGAGAAACCCAGGCTACATCCTCCATCTTTTTTTACTTCCCCACCTCACCAGAGCAGCCATCAATTCCTGGCCCATGTTAATGCACCCTCTCAATATTTGATGTTTTTATATGGAGTGCTGACAATAGAACAAGGAAGTGGTGGGCACATTTCACTGATCTAGTTCAAGGGCTTCTGCATCCATCTTCCCCAGCAGAGCCCTGTAAGTGCCTCTCCTCCGCTGGGAACATGTTCAAAGTTTACCAAGGCAAGGAGATGGGTGGGTGGGTGGGGGTGAGGGGGACAAGAAAGATGACTTTCCCCAACCGTTCTTGTCATCTACATTCAGTTTCCCAAAGCTTTATCCTGGTTCAGCTGCCACTGGTAGACCACCCAACATCAAAGTGAGGGTGCCAGGCTGAGAGAGCATGAAGAGATGTTTCCTATTGTACAAAAATGATTGTATCTGCCAGATGATGCTTTTACTGAAATTCATTCAGAAGGTCAGGATAATCTCTGGATTTTGAAATAAGACCTTCACTGTGGTATCATCAGAAGAATTGTTTGGACAGAACTGAACAGTGTTCCATGTGTTGATCACCAAATGCTCTTCTAAAATATCAAAAATTACAATTTGGTGACATCTCCAAAGTGTCAACAGGGAAACATTAATCACAATGGGACATTTTAAAAGTTTTTACACACATGTCTGCACTTTTACTAATGATAAAGGTGTCCAAGAATGGTTCCTCATAGCAATGCAGCAGAACAACCACTTCCACATCATGCAAAATCCTTTACTAGTTCAAGTTCAAGAACCATTTTGGACCATTTGTTTTCAAGAACCTTCTATTATTAAATACTGGACTGGCAATTTCTTGTTTCATGCCTGCAGTCTTACCCCCAGTACAAACCCCAAATTTGCTGCTAAGTCTTCAGTGCCCGCTCTCTTGACTGTCCCAGATGGTTTGCAGCTTTGTATTAGTTTTGTAATGTCCCTTCCTTACATTCATAATTATATAAATTTCCTTAATTCCATGTGAATGGATTTTGTGTCTTTGAACTGACCCAAAACAGCTTGATTTTGATGACTTGTAAAATATTCATAACATTTATTTTGCAATTTGGGGAAGCACAGGTGATTTTCTGACACATACCATGTGTGAAAATCAGACTTATCCTTGCCTTACCATGACCCTCACCGACTTTACCCACAACACTAACCCTAAGGTCTGGAATTACAGGAAGGGCAGGATCGTATTTTGACATCCTCTTGTGTGTCTGTCACAGCACTTTACAGCTCTGTTTCTGTTGCTCTTCACATACAGACAGTTTGATTGTATTTAGTGTAACAGCGCCACCAGTGGACAGGAGCTTTTGGAGATAATGCTCAAAAGGGTATTGGCAGAACTTGCACTTCTAGTTCTAGCCAGTTTTTTAGCCTTCTGTAACATTTTATTATTTTATGCCATTCTAAAAAGACAAATATTCTGCCTTTCCACACGTACAAAACGGTCTACAGTGTCAATCGGGAAATTCCAATGTTTTCATCTGTGAATTACAAACCTAGGGGAAATAAACACTTGCTTTATGCGGGCTAGCATAAATAACACATTCTAGTTTATAGTCTGGGCACTTATTGGTCATTTCAAGATTCTTGCTCATTTTCTCTTCAAGTGGAAGAGTAAAGAGTTAGCAAACACCCAAGACCACCCTCAGGTCTAATTGGGTGTGGCTGCTACTCATTTTAAAAAGATATCGAAACTGCTAAAGCTAGAAAGTGTGGTAATGAACTCATTTCCATTGGTGTTTGGTGCAGAGGAAAAAATTCTACAGAACCCATAAACGTCAACAATTCCAGGACGTCAACAATTCCAAATGCCAAATGTCTCTTCAAGTCTGTCAGTCTCTCAAGTGTTTCCCAACAAAAAAGTGATACACACCCAAATAAGAGCATACACTTTTGGCAGAAAGTCCAAAGACTGAAAGTGCTGATGGATATTTTGTCAGCTCGCTCTCATCCCACCATGCCTCTCTGAGAACATGGGCCATAGGCTTCAAGGTTGAGTACGGGCCAAAGATAACACTCTTCCAGCAGGGATTCTGATGGTTCTTTATTCAGGACCAAGGGTTGGGAGGGAGGTATACCCTTATTAATGTCTCATGGTTATAATCAAATTCAGATTGATTATACAAGACATTGCTCTGCTCTTTCTTACTTCTGCACTTTGATTTTCCCTCAGATGGAACCTGATACTTTATATAATTCCTTCCTGCCCAGCAGCACTGACATGAACAAAAGAAGACAGAAATTAAATTACAAGATGAAGACCTGCAGTGTGTGTATGTATACACACACACATTTTTGGGATATATATATATCCCAAAATAAAAAAGAATCTCTGTTTACATCGTAATTCTGATAAAATTGTAAAGTTATGATTTACCATTTGAGGGCTAATTGGTTCAAAGTAATAAGACAAACTGAAAAAAACCCAAATGGAATCATTAGTCCACAAATGGCAAATGAAAAGACTTCTGCGTTGCCGTTTTTACTGTATAAGCCTTTATTTGTAAAAAGTCAGTTGGTTAATTTATAACCCTTTTTTTGTACCACATACTGTTACATTTTGTATTAGTAAAAAACACATTTTGCTCAAACACCTAGAAAAGCTGACCGACACCATTACATTAATTGGCACTGACGAAAAAGAAAGAAAGAAAGAAGGAAGGAAGGAAGGAAAAAAACATAAAAGGTAACACAACTTTTATACTTTACAAATGTTGAATCTCATGAAGACAAATCATACCCCAGAAATGAATCAGAACACCTCAAGATATCCAAACAGAATCCGAACGCAAAGAAGGAGGAATGGGAATGGAGGAGTACAACACAAAAAACAGAACGCATCTTCTTGGTTTTAATTTTTTTTTGTTTTAACCCTCAGGGCAGGAGGAAAAGTAGAAATATATTTCGGTTCTATGAGAAAAGAAACCAACTACCATTAGAATAGAACAAACACAGGCAGCTAGAAATGAAATGAATCAATACGGAATGGATTTATCCTGTGGTTGCATTGGATACGTCAGTGTTTGCCAAATTTATTACTTTTTTTTAACATTTTGTGGCCGGGATTTGTGTGTTTTGTGAATTGATATATTTCAGAATTTATGAAAATGACCAGATAACCCAAATCACTAGTAGACCTCTAATATAAAGGTGTGTCATCCTGGAAAGGAGAATAAAATAGAACCAAAGGAAAGAAGAACGTGAAGGAAATCGTACCAGTCTTGCATTCTCATGGCTTAAGTTGTCTTGCCACTGATGAACATTTATACATAGTTTTTTATTTTATTTTATTTTTTTACAAATTTGTAATTGGTTCTAGGAGATGTTAGTGGAAAGAACTCCCCCTTGATAAAATGGCTTACTAGTTGCAGTCTGTATATCAATCAATCAATGAATCAATCTATCTGTCAGTTTGTCTATTTCTCCCAAATTGTATGTGATACCTAAACTGAAAATCAAGAAAGTTGGTGATGTGCATATTCCTTATTTTTAATCTCCCGTTCTTGTAAGGTGTTTGTTAGCTTTCTCTTACTCTCTCCTTTTGTTCAAACTTTACAGTGTTAAGGTTTTGATCTTTGCCAGCAAGGAGTGCAAAATAATATTACTACTACTACTACTCATAATAATAATAACAATATAGTGCGAAAACTTTAAAAAGTAAAAAAATAAAGCACATCAACACTAAGTCCGTCCTCTCTTTGAATGTGAGGGTGAACAGATGGCCAGTTTTCAGAAAAAAAAGGAAAAGGACAAATGGAAAAGAACAACTGAAAATAAAAAACTTTTAGGAAAAACCCCAAAACTGAAGTCATGCAAAACAAAAACCAGTATCTCTTTTTTTGTGTTTGTTTGTTTTCCGTCCTATTTTTGTCCATTTTCGTATTTATTTTTCAGAGGTTTTTCGTTTGCAGAAGTTATGCAGGGTGCCGCAAAAGCTGTCCATGCCAGTCGCAGTGAGGCTAGCTGTTACTACCAACTGCCCTGTTGTTTAAGGTCATGCATTAAGAAATATAAGTGAAAGATATCATATTTACAATACAATTCACATGTAATTACACATATACACAAGAGGCAAGGAAAAATTCACATTGAAATTCAGTTCAACAGTTTGTTTTTTTTTGTACTTCCATTTTTTCTTTTTTTTGCAGAGAAAGACAAAAAACAGAAAAAAACAAAGCAAAAAAAAATATATATTACATATATTTATATAAAAAAATAAGAAAGTAAAATGCTTAATGAAAAAAAAAAAAAAACTCTTGGATGGTTTCAGATGTTTATGTGGATGGTGTGGAAATACTGAGGTGATTTCATTGAACTTTTTTCCATTACAGAGTGAACGGAATGATGTGAATGAAATGCATGAGATGACTGACTTATGTCCTCCATTTGTCACAGGTTTATTTTTTATCTTTTATTTTTTTATTGCCCCGCCCCATCCCTGATATTATATAAAGCTCTCTCTCTCGCTCTCACTCTCTCTCTCAAACATTTATTTATATATATATATTTATATATAGGTTCATATGCATGTACTTATAAATATAGATGTGAATATTAACAAAGAGATCAAAGAAAGCAAACAGGTCTTTAGATCTAAAACCATAAAGACACAAAACAATTCAGTGAACCAAGTCTAACACTGTGACACATTCTCCAAAAAAGGCCAACAATCACCTCAGTGACCAGAGTGCTACCTTGACATGACGTCATTCGTAAGTCTCGTAAGTAAGAAGCTCTTCATACTAACGTTTGATGATATATCTATATATTTTTTCTAAACGCTGAAGCTACAAAATTAAAACAGGAAATGATAAAGTCTTAAAGACCTGCTCAGCACTGAGAAGGTGCTGGAGACAGTGTTTAGCCAAGCTTCAGAAGTACACTAATTTCCTCTCTAGCTCACAGTTTTCATGGTATTGCGACAAGACATATCACAGATACTAAAAAAGTGATCATCCTTGCAGGACACCAACGAGCGGGGCTACCAACTCAACAAGTTACCATCAAGATAGCATCATGACCTCTCTCCTAGAGTCCACAAGAGACTGGAAGAGAGCAGATATACTCACTAAAATGCTAACAGTAGCCTATCTACTCGTTGTCATCAAGGCAGCTTTATGATCCCTCTCTTCGAGACCACTGGAGTCCACCAGAAAGCAGAGCTACTAACCAAAAGGCTAACAGTGGCCTACCAACTCTCAGTCATCAAGCCAGCATGATCCCACTTCTAGAGACCAATGGAGACTGACATAATCAAATATCCACCTGTCCACTACAAAAAAAAAAGAAAATTAAAGAAAAAGGAAACACTATGTGGATGGAGGCTAATTACTGAAGCTTGATCACGAGTTGGCCTGCTCTTGTTCACACTTGTTCAGACGAAAAAAATGAAGTGAAATGGAGCAACAAAAACAAACAGGACGTGACTACAGTGGTTAGCTTAATTGGCAAGGACTGCCACAAGACAAACACCACCTTTCCAGCCGGGTCTTGCTACATGTTTGTTGAGTACTTTTGGCCACATGACCACTATAAACTAGCATATCGGTCTTTGAAAAACAAGATGTCGATTCCAGCACTAGTTTTAAACTGTAAGATTGGCGCTAAATCTGTTATGTTAGCATAGCACGTTAGCTAAGTCATATATCATATTTCTACTTTTCAGATATATATTATTGGTAAAGTGTGTTATTTCATGCGGATATCATTTAACTGTAGCAGGTGTGCCACTTGTACGTTCAAATGATAATACTAACTTAAGATTACTACTAATTGCCTACTATTACTAAGCAAACTATAAGCTAAAAAAAAAAAAAACAGATTCCCATTGGTCTGTAATGAACACCTGTGTCCGAGTTTGCAGCAACCAACTTTGTCTTTGACTGGTCTCATTCTACAACCGATTGGTGATTAATTTAAGAATCAAAGTCTAACTAAGTTTAGAATGACTACCGTGATCATTAAGGCTTGAATTGGACTTGCTGTGTGGTATATTTGCATTGTATTGCTCTGATAGTGTACTTCATGATGTAATTAAGGCAGATCTTGTAGAGCAACTGAAAAAAAAAACCCCAAAGAAATGAGGATGCCCCCACAAACCAGCATTCTACCCAAGATTTGAGCCAGATTACTGTGAAATAGCCATGTGCTGGTGCTACAAGAACATGCTGATGAGCAACAGAATATCAGGTGATGACATGCTGGCTGGTTCGACAAACTGTAAAGCCAAACATATTCAGCGTAGTTACCCTGCCTGTTTGGCACCAAACGGCATAGTGTTACTATGCAGCAAATCTAATCACTATTAACTGTGCAGACTCTGCTGGCTGAGCATGAACGTAAACCATATCAATAGCTTTCCAGATTTTTGTGTGGCACATTGAGCTGAGTATCACACAGTAAGAGTGCATAGAAACTGCAAAGTATAGCGCGAGTAACAGACGTGGTAGAAAAACTGCCTGTACGTCTAAAGCGCACAAGACCAGGTGATGGGTTCTTCAGCAGTTAAGGGCAAATGAAGCCTATGCTATGGATTACATTTTACTTTACGAAAAAAGTAATATGAAGAAAATCCACTTTAGGTTTTCACTAGGCTTAATCTGTATCTCTACGTAACAAACGGTACTAGCTACTTCAGAAATGATTCTTGTCTTTACAGCTATGAAGCTACCAAATTGCTGAAAGAGGAACACTGTACCTTAGTGCCGGTCCTAGCTGATTGACACATCTACAGTGCACTTTTTATCAGATGTAAAAATATAGTTTCTCCTCTTATTCATCAGGTTGTGCAGTCATTGTTTAAAGGCAGGGGGCATTCAAATGACACAATGAAACGAGTGCTTGCAGGGGTGTATGCTACCAAGCGTTCAAGCAATGGTTACTTTCGCAATCTCCTGTAAACTTTCTTTGAGAAAGTCCTCTTTCCTGGCTTTTGACTTCCCAAGACATGGGCACCATCTGGTATGACATATTTGGACAACAGTTTTCCTCAGATTTCCATATTTGAGATGTTACTCTTATACTAACCCAGTCGCCTAAAGCTAGACTGAGCTATGACCTTTCAAAGCATGTACTTTGCCTTTCTGACTAATCTTTACAACATACTGCGTCCTCATTTGGTCCTACTGAGGAATTCCAACAGGCCAGTGCCTCACTGCATTGTTCCCTGACACCTCATTGCAGGAAACCTCACCTCCATTTTCATGTATTCATTGCAGGTTCACTGAATTTGCAAGCAGCATTGCTACACTGGTGCCAACTCACCATGGTCCTGCTGGATATCCAACTCAAGGACTAATGTACAAGTCGAAAAACACAATACTTGACTTCGAGACCTCTTTACCCAGCTCAGGAAAGTTGCCTCATTTCCCTTGCTGCTTAAACTAAGCATAGCATATCAACTGCCCAACAATCAGTCTCTCTCTATTAGTCCCAGGTGAGCCATATCTCAGTATGCAGCGTTATCTGAGATAGTTGAGAGCTGGGGGACTCTGCTGGGCTCTGAGGACTGAGACCTGCTCAAAACGTCCTCCACCTGGACTACAGCAGAGTCCCCAGCTCTCAACCAACCAAGTAGCTAGAAGGTCCACTGGACTCTTGTTTGCTAAAAACTATCCTGCAGTCTGCATTTTGTACTTTCTCTTGGACTGACGCCACCCGGTGTCTGTGTACATGTGCAGCAGGAGCAGTTTGAACATGCGGACCTGGAGAGATTGTGGACTGAATGGAACCAAGGGTGGTAGGCGTGTGAACGCATGGATTTTGAAGCGATTAGCGCATGCGGCAGGCTGGTTGTGATCATGTGGAGATGAACAGATGTCTGACGAAGGCCTTGCAGTGTGACGTGTAGAATGAAACCCTAAAACAGCTAGTCGTGAAACAGGTACAGAGATAAGAAAACAGAAACTCTAATGAAATAAAATGGATTATAGGCCTTTTTGGTTGTCACTTCAGTTCATGGCTTTTATCGTACATCTCATTTTGCCCAGTAAAAGACTCAGAAGCTCTTGTTTGTTTGTATTTTTTTTCCTGATCATGCTGATGTCATCAGTCTTTGGGATTGAATCCTAAGATGCATAACATCAGGGCTGTGGGTGGGTCTGCAGTAAGGTGAATGGTCAAAGGTGGAGGGCTGCTTAACCCTCGTATACTTCAATGATTGACTGAGGACACCTCCTTCAGGTATTTTCAGACAGGCACGTTAGAGGATCTGAAAAAAAAAATAAATAAAAAAAGAAAAGAACAACCAACCCAAACAAGAAACTACAACCGAAAAACAACAGCGTGAATCGTTCTCGGGATGGGCCAGTACGATGAGCGAGATACTACATACGATATCAGGTCACACTATGGGCTGACCCCTCGACGCAATATGAATATGAAACAAATTTTAAATAAACAGATACCATCTCTCTCGTTTTTTAATACACAATATTCTTTTTTCTTTACAACATCTTATAGTTTGATGGACTTACTTCAAATCCAAGCTCTGACAACGACTGTAGCTCACCATGTTCCCCTCGTGTCCTCAGACCACACAAAGCTGCGTAATGAATGCTGTATCTACAAAACAGATGAGCTGCACTAGGACCAAGGAGAAAGCAAGTGTACAGTTATACTATCTAACCATGTCAATGAGGGATACTGAGTGAATGTACACTTGAAGCCTTTTTTTTTTCCTTTTCTCGGAACGAAACCAACAAAACAACAAATTTAAAAACAAAAAGAAACCAAATGAGGGATGCATATCTGTGGCTCATTATCTAGCAATGCGCTAACTCTAGAACTATGTTTAAATAACACTCTCCCCCATGAAACACAGCATTTTTCAAGACAAAGGAATAGCAACCAAAGTAGTCAGAATCCTTAGAACCAGAATGAAAAATATATACCCCCACCCAAGTTGATCGCTCCAGAGAAAAATCATCATGAGCAAAGGAAACGAAAAAAGAAGACTCTGGACAGGACTCAGTGGTTTTTTTTAAACGCGGGGATGGCCGTCCAGTGTAAACCATTGACCAGAGCTTTTGTGTCTGAGAAAGAGAAAGGAGGTCTCTCGCAAAAATCAAGGGAAACAACACATAATCCAAAAGAGCTTGCTGTACAGTGTCGAAATGGACAATTCCGTAAGTCTCTTTCCATGGGAGGCAGCGGGGAGGAGGGTCTGGGGGGAGTGGTCTGTGGGGTCAGAGAGAGACGTGTCCTGTTCGGCCAGCACCCAAAAAGCACGCAAGCCACAGCTGCAGTCGGGAAAGGCTGATTACAGTGTATATCGATAAAAAGCAGATGAGACACTCTGACGTGTCCTTGCTTTTGTTTGTTGTTGCTGTTGCTGTATCTCGCAATCTTTCGTTTAGCAAAAATATCATGCAGTCTTTAAGTTCCAGACCCTCATGGAGGGGGAGGGGGCTGTTGAATATAGGGGCGGAGGAGGAGGAGGTGGGTTTCATGGTTGTACATTTTTGTTTGTAATTACACAAGAAAAAAGAAAAGAAAACAAATGCTTCAAAGGTTTGTTCGCGCAGATTCTTAAACATTCAAGTCAATCTATATAATACTTTTTGTTTGTTTGTTTTTTTACATCATAAAAGTCCTTTCATTTTTACACGTGTGTGTGTATATAGAAATATAATATATAGAAATATGCATATACATATTTATGAACCTTTTTTTTTCCCTATATGTGTATACATATTTTCTCAATCGTATCAAAGCCAATTAAATGTGCTCTCAAAATATGGCCCATGTTTCCTAGGAGGAGGCGTGATCAATTCACGTAGTACAACCAGTAGATAAGGTTGAAGAATCCGAACGTGATGGGGAAAATCACCCTGGACCACTTGTCAATGGTGCTGACGTCGGTCAGGTTGGGGATTTTCAGCTTCAGCTTGGACGAGCGCCTCCGTAGCCGGCAGTTAGCTCGGCTGCGGATGGCGCTGCGGTCCAGCGAGTGGTGGCCGAAGCCGTCCCGCGAGGCCATGGGCTTGCGGAACTGGACGCCGGAGCTGTCGAAAGACATGACGGAGTTCCGCGAGTCGCTCACACTGCTGCCCACGTCCGAAGGCATCACCTCGTTGTTCATCTCCAGGGTGGTCAGCAGGATGTTGCCGTAAGCGTCCACCTTCACGGGATCAGACCGACAAAGACATGGTCAGCAGGGGTCACAGGGACATAACTGTACATAACTGCCTCAATACTGGACATGCAAAATGCAAATGGGGATGGGATGTCACATTTACAACAATATTATAGAGGTGGGCAATATGGTTTTCATATGTACCTCTGTTCTCACAACTCACATATACAGCCAAAACTTTCCACTGATCATATAAAGGCTGTGGTCCATACTTTGTTTGCCCCCTTTCCCCCTGTTCCTCAGCGCTCAGGACCCCCACAGAGCAGGTGTGATGTGGTGGTGGATCATTCTCAGCGCTGCAGTGACACTGACGTGGTGGTGGTGTGTGAGTGTGTGTTGTGCTGGTGTAGAGTGGATCAGACACAGCAGTGCTGCTGGAGTTTTTAAACCCCTCAGTGTCTGAACTGAGAACAGTCCACCGACCAAAAACATCCAGCCGACAGCATCCTGTGTCACTGATGAAGGACTAGAGGATGGCTACTGTGTCTGACTTTACGTCTACGATGTGGACCATGGAGGTGGGTGTGGACAGTGAGTGGACACAGTGCTCCTTAAAATAAATTGTACTGCTGTTTATGATCAGCACAATAACACACCACCACCACGTCAGTGCCACTGCAGCACTGAGAGACTGAGACTGGTCGACCAGCCAAATCATGTCTGCTCCATGGTGGAACATTTTACAAAATGGAACAAAATTAAAGGGAGCTAACAAACTATGCAGAGCAACATATAGACTACAGTTTGTAATTGTAGAACCACAAGTGCCCCTGTGTGGTCAGTGGAGTTTATAAAATGCACAATGTTGATGCCGGTTGGCGTTGGTAGTAGTTACTACATATAGCTGGGTTCATGAATTTATTTGGGATTACAGGATTATCCAATTATATGTCACAAATAATGGGTGGGTCTCCTTAATTCAGAGTGATGCTAGCCAAAGTGGGCATGTGCTGTTATCTAACAGAGTGGTGTCTCCCTCTAATGGTGTTTTTCCACCACGAGTCCGGCTCTACTCGACTCGACTCGGCACAGCTCTACTCACTTAAAGTCTGACGCTTTTCCTCTAGCACAGCTCCCCGTGAAATGGAGCCAGTGATGCACTGTTTACTTATTGTGTGTTTGCAAGTTTTACTTGTTGCATGTTCGGCTTTTGCTGGAGATTTTTGTTGGTCATTGGCCCAAGGGGCATTTGAACCTCTTCAAAACCCCTCGGTTTTTGTCTTTTAGCTACCGCTGTCAGTCTGATAAAAATACAAGTGAAAGCTACTGTAACTGAGGTTTTACAACAGTGGTTTGTGCTGGAGCTCTACATTTCTTGGTGATAGACTTGTCTCCCTGACCAATCAGCACTCTGCAGGGCTTACACCTCACATTTAGTACCTACTCGACTCGGTCGGAACCCGGCACTAAAAAAGTACCAAGTTCGAGGGACCAGGCGCCAGATTTTTGTACAGGGGGAAAACCAAAAAACCAAGCCGAGTCCAGTCTTGTAGGTTCCATGCAGTGGAAAAACACCATAAGTGCTGAGGTTTTGAGTGACGTGTTCGGAAAGGTGCAATGGGACTACACATGACTCTGAAGAAGAACATGCTAGCCTTCCTCCTCCCAGCCTGGCAGCATCATATGATTGGAGGACCCCCTCGCTAGTAGGTGGAATAGCCGATGACTATTAATTCATATCTGCTGAAACCTGGTGAGAAAATTGAGGCACATATGTGCGAAAACACTGTCATGTTGCCCACCGCTACTTTCCAGGAAAGGGTCGTCTGAGAAACAAAATGGCTGACACACACAGACACACACACACACACAACACATTCGCTAATGGCATTGTAATATGACCTAAATCTTGCAGTCTTGCAGCTATTATGAGTTCTAAATGCATGTACCCCGACTTTTCTTTGTTCCTCGAGATACAGATTTCTTCGTTGTGTATATGACCTGAGGGTGTTGGTTTGAAACGGCGCTGAAATGGAGTCCTTGCGATGTGAAAGGAAAGATGAAAAGAACATTAAAAGGCCCAGAAGAAACTTTTTGACAGTCAAGCAACACTTTTTTTTTCTAAAAATACAAAACTATGCATAAACATGAGGGTCAACAAGGAAACTTTGTATAAAGCACGGCACATTAGCTTTCAAACCGAGACAGCTGGCTTCATTCAGTCTGACTGCTGCGTCACTTGTCCCTCGTTTTAGAAGTTGTTGTTGCTCCACGCTTGTTTGAAGTATGGAAACGTTGAGGCTAAGAAAAAGCCACCCGAGACAATATTTTATTTGGCGACTCCTGATTTTCTTTAATGAACATGTGACTGCTAACTTCTTGCTGCTATCCATAAGATACTGCCATAGCTTTCAGTATTCGCCTGGAACACTGCAGCAGTGAGACTGAAGCTTTCTAGAACCTTAGCAATCTACAGCGGGATCTCCAAAATGTTGTACATATTTTACTAAAAGAGCACCCCAAACATTTGTTAACATTCATATGCTTTGCTTCATCTTTTTTTTTCACTAAGTGAGCTCCGGTCCACTGGTGGCGCTGTTTCACTGATCAAATCCAAACTCTCAGCTGCAAAATCTAAAAAACACTATGTTGTTATAGTGATAGCATTACACAAACACCGAACACCATCTTTTGGAGCGGACAGTCAGGTTTAGGATTGGTATAGAGTCCGTTTCACAGTTACGTTTAGGGTTTAAGGTTAACTTGGGAAGTTAGGGTTAGGTTTAGTGTTAGCTTTGGGGTTAGATGCTAACAACAGCATTAAACAAGCACAAAACCCAGACGATTCTAAGCCTTTGAAGCTTAGATTTAGATTCATGGTTAAATTTAGGATTAAAGTACAATTTCAGCTTTAGGGTTAGGGTTAGGGTTATGACTTTAGTGACAGCATTAAACAAGCTCATGTTTCTAACATTTTGGAGTTTAGGGGTAGGTTTTATGTTAAGGCTAGGGTTTGGGAAAATGTTATGCTTGATTGTCCACGATGGGTTGCCAGAAATTCATGTGAACAATCACAATTTTTATATATATTTGTGCTGTCAATTGATTTGAAAGAAATTTAATTAATAACACAGAAATTCCCCAGTTTTTGAAGTGTAATCTCTTAATTTGCTGAGTAAAGGTTTCATGGAGAGCTTCAGCACAGAAGCTTTTAATAGAGGAACAGCTCGTGGCTTAAAATAGGAGACAAAACAGGAGCGCTCTCTCTCTCTCTCACTTCGAGTTAGTTGTGATATTTCAGCAGAAATGTAACGGTATCAACGCTGTGTTTACATCCCTAGCTAAAACGGCTCTGTGAGTTTTAGTAGGATATGTACAAGATTCACCCTGAGACCAGGCTGCAGTGTAACGATGAGGAATTAGCCTCGATCAAATGAAAGAAGCCACTGGTTATAGAGAAGCAATAAGCAATGGTACCTGCATCTGCAGGGGTTTAGCCAAGCGGTTGGTTCAGTAGGTAGCTGTCATGAATCATCTATAACATGATATTGGACTGTTCTACCTGCTCCATCTCCTTACTGATATGTCCATAGATATAAACTGAACTTCTGAGACGGAGGCCCAGTATCAGAGAGGTCAGTACCCACCTGTTCTCTCAGACGTTTGTCCTCGTAGCGGGGGCGCTCATTGTTGGCTTTGTTGAGCCTTTCGTTGATTTTCTTTTGCTGCTGGGGTCCTCTTCCGAAGAACACATAGTTTACGAAGGCATATTCGAGCAGGGCCAGGAACACGAAAACGAAGCAGCCCATGAGGTAGACATCAATGGCTTTCACGTAGGGGATCTTTGGGAGGGTCTCCCGCAGGTGGGTGTTGATGGTTGTCATAGTGAGCACCGTGGTAACCCCTAGAAGAGAGCAAACGTTCTTGTCAGACTCTTGGTTTCCAACAGCTGGGGTTACGCTACATGGTTTTAAGATGTACATGTCCCCAAAAAACAGTATTACCTGTAAGAGAAACAACACAGTGGGCCACAGAACACGCCATAACAGTCTTTACTTTGTTCTAATTTTACATTCCACCTTAAATGACACAGAAATGTGGAGCCTGCTAATGCTACCGCTAATGTTTGTAAACCATTTAAGGTGGAACATAGCTATTCTAGTATGTGCTATTCTACTAAGGTCTAGTTCCCTCTGTAGTGTGTAGAGATTTTTCTGACCAGGTTTGTACATTGTTTTTTTTTATATATAATCACAATGAGTTGGTGTAAATCCATGTTTATCCATGTCTCCTAGGGAATGCAAGTGGCATGTCTGCTTCAGGAGTTTCCAGTTTTGTAGCGGTTTATCCCTCGGCCGTGTAGTTTGTGCCTGACATTTTTCCAGTCTCAGAAATAATCGAGTAGCGTGAGAGTCTTAATAAATTGTCCAGACTTTAAAAGTCATGTAGTGTATCCAAGGCTCCCTGGATATAAGCAAGTGCTCTAGCATTTCTGTAGGCAAGTTTAGAATCAACGTGGAACAATCTAAAGCAGCTGCACATGACGTTAATCTCAACATACTCAACACCCAGCTGTGGGACTGTGTTCTTTGGAAGATGGACCATCATTCGATTCCTTTGGAATGGTGTTTTTTATCTATTTATCCAGAACTTCTGACCAACATCAGTGCACGTCCACACTAATAAAACACATAATTTCTGGGCTGTATCCCACCACGGTTCTGGTGGTCTACAAGATAACTGCCTTTGTTTAAAACTTACAATATATAATATGTATTTTGGCTTAATACCATATAACTGTGGTCTGCGAAATCTTACCCAGGGCCACCCGAGCAGCGGAGGCATCATAGTTAATCCAGAAGGAGACCCAGGACAGGATGGTGATCAGGATCGAGGGCATGTACGTCTGCAGGATGAAGTAGCCGATGTTCCTCTTGATGCGGAAACTCAGCGAGAGCCTGGGATAGGAACCTGAGCACGAGCAGACAGGAGCATGTGTTAGTCTGATAAAAAGCAGAGGGTCTCAGTGAGCAGGTCAGCTGTTTTGTTTGTTTAAATGGAGCATTTAAATCCCCCAAAGCAATGGATTCTATCCTGGGGACAGGTCTGATTCCTGTTAAACATGGCTGAAAGTCACCAGTGTGGCAGGTTTTGTTTTCTGAAAGTCCCCTCTCAGCAGGCAGCTCTTGTAGCCCTCTGAGAATTGCCACATAAAAACCACAGTGCTTTTTACCTTCCTTGATCCCTCTCTATTCCGCCCCAACACCTTTTTTTTGTCCATTAAATATCACCAAAAGGGAATCTGAGAAAAGCTGAAAAAGCCATTTAACGGGACAAACTGTCCCCTCACTATGTACTGTATTTAAAGACTTGTGTGCTGTATGACTGAAGACAATAGGGTGTCTCTGGTCCTAACACAGCACACAGACCATAGGTACGGATGTGGACTATAGTGTATTTATGCCTTCACAAGGTCATTTGCATATTTACAACTGGATTAAATTATTCCAGAGAAAATATTCAATTACGTTTTAATTACAGTGGATTGAATTACATCTTGGCTGTTAATCAGACCATTCAGTTCACAGTCTGTGAGGAAATGTAGTACTGGAGAAGCACATTCATCCAGATTCAATGAGAATTCTAGCTGCATTCGTTATAAACAATATTAGTCCGTGATTAAAAGAAATGAGGTTTAGGGGTTAGTGGATACCTTGTCTATTCTAAAGTCCTGAAAGATTGGTGTCATGCCCTCGTCCTGTCATGTCTGTTTTCCCCGCCATGTGCTCTCTCTGCACATGGCTCTGTCTGTTATTGTCCTTGTCTCCTCCCATGTCCCGCCTTTGTTCCGCCTCCTTGTCCTTAACCCTCCTTATCTGTTTCAGGTGTGTCTCGTCTGTTCATGTATTTAAGTTCCCTTGTGTCACTTCCTTTGATCGGTCATTTGTTTTGCTATGTTCCAAGTCGTGTCGTTTTGTATCTTTCTCTTTCCCAGTCATGTCGTGTTGATTCTTTCTTATTCCTAGTCATATCATGGTGTTTCCTTCCTGCTCCATGTCAAGTCATTGTGTTTCCTAGTCATGTCGTTTCGTTTCATTGTGTTTTCTAAGTCGTTTTGTTTCGTGTTGTCCCAATTCCAAGTCATGTTGTTTCCATTCCAGGTCATGCCATTCTGTTTAAGTTCCTAGTCTTGTTGTTTCCACAGTTGCCTGTCTTTGTTTTGTTATATCTTTTGTTGAATTAAAATCACTGTGTTTTAGCAAGTGCGTCCGCCTCCGTCAGTCCCCTCCGCTAATCGCGACAGTTGGGTTGAGGTTTTGAGACCATGTCTATTGGCCTTGCCTAGTATAATAATTAATAAGCATCATTGGGTGTCTAGGACAGTGCTTTATAATTGTAATGATAAATAAAGTAATAAATAAATAAAGATTAACCACATCAATCAATTAGCATTAGCTGTTTGCTAATACAAAACAACTGCTGTACTTTCCCTTTGTTCTAGGAGACATTCCCCACTTCCTGGGAAAACCAAGAGTTGTCCCCAGAATGATCATTTTAAACATATCTATATTATTATTATTATTGTTCTGATTACAGGCACCTATATTTAACCCTTTTCTACAATGGTCATGGTCTCTGTTGTTATGTCTACTGTTCTCTGCTTGTGTTTGATACGTAATAAAAGTGGTTAAACAATTGTAAACATTCCATGATATTATTGTTGGAGTCAAAAGCACATTTTCAACAACAAAACACATCACAAGGAATATAATTAACACATGTATTGTTTACTCCAACTCTGATTAAACAAAACTGTGATAAACCCTTACTGCTCCAAACCCTGCTCTGAATAAACTCATACTCAAACACAGTGCATCCAACAATAAAGAATCCTTGTCCATCATTTATATGGTGATAGGCTACATGGTAGCTCTCTGATGCATGACCCTCTGTGCAGCATGAACATACATGTGCCATGACTCGTCTATCTTCAAATTTAAATCGGGAAAACAATATTTAACTTTTCTGTTACAGTTCTGCAAGGCTCAATATTAGGGCCTTTATTTTTATCTTTTGATGTTCTATTAAAAGCTGTTCTTACAGCTATGCTGATGACACGCAGATACAGTTCTTTTTCCTTCTGAAACTCAAGACAAACCAGCTCTGGACGTTGCAAAATATATAAAAGATTCTCTACAAAAAACACACCGAATGTATTCTGCAAGTGTTGTAGAAGATACACTAGCATGAATACAGACAAACACAATGACTGTATATGATTTAGCTTCATATCGAAACATGAAGCTAATGTTTTATAACACATTAGTAAACATGCCTGTGAAACAGCTTAATTATTTGCAGTTATTGCTTAATAAAGTAAGAATACACATCCATTTACGGCCATTAGAACTTTTATATTGAAGTGTTTCCCAAATAATTTCAATATCTTAAGCTCCTAACGACTTGAAATATCGACCTTTCTTAATACCAAAATTAAGCTCAGGACTCTTTGTCCCGAATCTTGGCACATGAAATAAATTGGCACTTGTGTTTATTGATTATTCATATCTGCATCATTGAGTTATCTACTCCTGTTCCCTGCGGTTCTTCTGCTTCCCACAAACATCAGCTGAACTGCCATGTCTAAGGCTTCAACTCTGAGTTTATCAAAGAAAGATGGAAGGGACTTCATCAAGCCTCTGGTTAAACTGCAATTGGCTGCGAGCGTCATGCAATGAGAGATGACCCAGTCAGGCTCCCTGTGAACCTCATGAATCAATAGTCCTCTGTGCATGTTTAACTCACATTCATTCCATAGCCTCCCGCTAAATACAAATAAACAGGATCACACAAGGGCAGGGGCACTTTAAATGATAGCTACATTCCCCAATTTAACTGATGCACAGCATCGCAAGGCAATAACCTTATGTCTTCATCCACTTTGCACCAGAAGCCCACCTTAAGCACAAACTTGACCAAATAGGGGTCCATTTGGTTTTCATTCATTCATTCTTTATCTGTAACCACTTTTCCACCCTGGAGGTGGTGCCAGTCCTTCACAGGGCAACACACACTCACACATTCACTCACACACTCACACCTACGGACACTTTTTATTGTCCAATCCATGGAGGAAACCCACACAGACACAGGGAGAACACACCACACTCCTCACAGACAGTCACCCGGAGGAAACCCACGCAAACACAGAGAGAACACACCACACTCGTCACAGACAGTCACCTGGAGGAAACCCACGCAGACACAGGGAGAACACACCACACTCCTCACAGACAGTCACCCGGAGGAAACCCACGCAGACACAGGGAGAACACACCACACTCCTCACAGACAGTCACCCGGAGGAAACCCACGCAGACACAGGGAGAACACACCCAGTCCTCACAGACAATCACCCGGAGGAAACCCACGCAGACACAGGGAGAACACACCACACTCCTCACAGACAGTCACCCCAATGTGGATCGTTCACTGTTTTATCAAGGTGTAAAGTCACTCATTGTTTAGGACTTCTGGAGCTGAACAGATGGCCTTACAGCTGAAATTACCTATGAACATTACTGACACTGGAATCAACCAATCATGAGCTTACAGAGATCTGATTGGCCAGAGAGACCTGTCTAAAAAATGTAATGCAGACCTCCACACAGCACAAACTAGCTATGTGTAAAATCTCCAAGCTCCAGCAGGGACCACATTTGTTTTTATTCGACTCACGAAGGCAGCTCATGGTCTTTTGAAGAGGTTCAAATGCTATTTGGATGCATGGCCAATGAAATAATCAAGGAAGAGCTGGACGGTGCAACAAGGAACTAATCAACTCCACTGATCTGTCTGAAGTGATGCACAGAGCTGTGTTTAATCCCCCAAAAAACAACAACAACCAAATATACTATGACTAAACAAGGCTTAAAGTTACCACACTCCTCACAGACCACAGGGACCGAGGCGGGGATTGAACCCCTGACCCTGAGACCCTGCGGCTGTGTGGGAGTGACACTACCTGAAGTTTGCCTGAATACCTCTGCTCTAATAATATTTATTAGAGCTGGGCCTTCAAGGCTAATTTCTGCTAGTGTTGTTATTGATTCCATTACCTGTGACAATCAGTACTTCAACAGTGGAGAATCAATGAGCACTGGAGCTGGAACTTATTAAGCTGTACACCGCTTCTGAAAGTTTTTCTGCAGCAGTGGAGCAGGCTTATTGTATTTCCGTCCTGTAATGGCAGACACTTCCCAGTGGGTGAGTGGGGAGCGTCTTGTTCCTCACCTGTGGTGAACCTCACTTCTCTGGAAACGAGATGCAGCTCCACAATGGAGAACTGCGGCAGCTCCAGTTTGTCCACCCCCGTCACGGCGTTCTTCCCTCCTTGCCAGAAGAACACAATGTCATCTGTGGTGTATCCATCTGCAGGGAAAGAGGGGAATGACACAATGAAGCCTGATGTTGCAATCATCTGCAGGTTATATAACGATAATGACAGTGGGGGACCCTCACCCATGTCCAGTGTGTGTTCCTCAGTTGCGTCCGGAACCCCACCCACTATGACCCTGACCAGACTGAAGATGAATGAATACGGTATGAGAATGTAATCCTAAGTCATAGCTGTGTATTTATATAGCCATGCATACTACAGTATATCCAGTAGAACATCTACTCTAAAGACCTCTAGTGCCATGTACAAGACCCCCAAGCCCATTTACATCTCACTGGAGCATTTATGTTGCTCTCTTGGAGCTCTCAGGCACTGTATATAGCTTGGCTCTGGGTTGACTGGGCCCTATTTCATATTTTAATTATGCTTCTCGCCCCTTAGTGTGCCAGCGCTCTGTCAAGGGTCATATCATTTCTCCGCCTGGATTAGAATTCATCCCTTTTTAATCATTTTCTCTTACAACGGTGGGGTTGAGTGTCCATAGCCCCACTGCTGGGCCGGTAGAGATGAGTGACCAGTCAGAAAATCTCTCCGGAGCACCCAGTATCTAAGAGTCATCGTTTTTAGGAGACAGAATCTATATGATGGAGAGTATAATGGAGTTGGTGGAAAGTATTAGGTTTTACTGGATGGTAAAATGGATATCCATAGGTTGCAGGTCATCACTCATTACTCAAACACACAACTCAAATAAAAACGGTGATGTTTAAACAGTTTAATTGTTTCTTTCAACACTTTCAGTCCTGTGAGGAGTTGGTGTGTTCTCTCTGTGTCTGCGTGGGTTTCCTCCGGGTGACTGTCTGTGAGGAGTGTGGTGTGTTCTCTCTGTGTCTGCGTGGGTTTCCTCCGGGTGACTGTCTGTGAGGAGTGTGGTGTGTTCTCTCTGTGTTTGCGTGGGTTTCCTCCAGGTGACTGTCTGTGAGGAGTGTGGTGTGTTCTCCCTGTGTCTGCATGGGTTTCCTCCGGGTGACTGTCTGTGAGGAGTGTGGTGTGTTCTCTCTGTGTCTGCGTGGGTTTCCTCCGGGTGACTGTCTGTGAGGAGTGTGGTGTGTTCTCTCTGTGTCTGCGTGGGTTTCCTCCGGGTGACTGTCTGTGAGGAGTGTGGTGTGTTCTCTCTGTGTTTGCGTGGGTTTTCTCCGGGTGACTGTCTGTGAGGAGTGTGGTGTGTTCTCTCTGTGTCTGTGTGGGTTTCCTCCGGGTGACTGTCTGTGAGGAGTGTGGTGTGTTCTCTCTGTGTCTGCGTGGGTTTCCTCTGGGTGACTGTCTGTGAGGAGTGTGGTGTGTTCTCTCTGTGTCTGCGTGGGTTTCCTCCGGGTGACTGTCTGTGAGGAGTGTGGTGTGTTCTCTCTGTGTTTGCGTGGGTTTCCTCCGGGTGACTGTCTGTGAGGAGTGTGGTGTGTTCTCTCTGTGTCTGTGTGGGTTTCCTCCGGGTGACTGTTTGTGAGGAGTGTGGTGTGTTCTCCCTGTGTCTGCGTGGGTTTCCTTCGGGTGACTGTCTGTGAGGAGTGTGGTGTGTTCTCCCTGTGTCTGTGTGGATTTCCTCCGGGTGCTCAGGTTTCCTCCCACAGTCCAAAAACACACGTTGGTAGGTGGATTGGTGACTCAAGTGTCCGTAGGTGTGAGTGTGTGAGTGAATGTATGAGTGTGTGTGTTGCCCTGTGAAGGACTGGCGCCCGCTCCAGGGTGTATTCCCGCCTTGCGCCCAATGATTCCAGGTAGGCTCTGGACCCACCGCGACCCTGAACTGGATAAGGGTTACAGACAATGAATGAATGAATGAACATTTTCAGTCCTCATTTAAATTTAAAGAAATATAAGTATTGATCCCATTTATTGACATCACATTCGGAAACAGAGCTCTGCTCGTCTGTGTCAGTAGAGGAGCTAAGGCTACACCATGTTCCCTACATACTGCACATCACAAATAGAAAAAAATAAAATATACCACAACCTGGAGAGTAATTAGACACTAATTTGACAGGGAAACGTGAACCTTATAGCTGACTAAAAAATGATTGTGCAGAAACCCTTATTTTATGACCTACACTGTGCCCTATGGAGGGTGTAGCGCAGGGACGGGCAAACATTTCAGCTCAAGGGCCACACTAGGATTTAAATTTGATCGGCGGGCTGAGAGGTGGAGGTTTAATTAATTTAGTTATTTAATTATTTAAATATGTGAACATTTCTGCGTGAATGTGATTTTGTAATTCGTTTTTATCTTTGTTTCTGTTGGTGTATCGCAGTCTACACCAACTGCAGGAAAAAACATGAAATTAATGCGGTTTTAAGACAAATTTGTAAATACTGAGAGGGCCGGATAAAACAGCCTGTGGGTCTTAGTTTGCCCACCACTGGTGTAGAGACATTTGGGATTCCTTGTCTTCTGTAGCGTGAAAACCTCTCAAAGAGAAGTACTTTATTACACTTTAAGCCAAACCTGAGAAATAATTTAGGCAGACAGTCACAATCATGAGTGAAAGACCATGATTACTGAAGCTTATGGCCTGTGTATAAATAAATATCTGTGACAGTGACCGCTTTAATGGCCCCATTTTCCAGTCTACTGTGAGCCAAACTAGGCCTAAATAACTCTCTGTTTTCCTTTGACCCCATTTGACCCCAGCAAAATGCTAATATGGCTAACAGTGAATAAATCGTTTTCTTCTCTTTATGCAACACAATGGAATCCTATAGTATAAAAAGGTAATGAAATGCTGACGTTTATAAGAAGTGTATACATCTTTCCCTTCTTTTTTACATCAGTGCTTCACACAATTGATCTCCAACATGGTCCCCACGCCAAAACAAACAAAACAAAACAGTTGACTGCAACCCATGGAGAGAAATTAGGAGGCTCTATAGGATAACGTTGGTAGGAGGTGGAGGGTGTGGAAGAGTCCCTCAGATGGAAACGGTCAGAGATTCTACAGGATGGTGATGGCTGGAGCTTATAGGATGGAGAGGGTGATGCAGACGATAAAGCTAAGAATTCAATTTCATACAATTACCGCTAGCATGTCAGAAAACAAACCAAGGCATTTGTTTGAATGCCTTCGCTGGCCATTCGTCTGTGTGGCAGTACTGCAGTGGTGATGGACAAGGTCCACCTGGCGGGTGGGGGTTGGCTGGTCAATAGTACGGGGGCACCTCATTGATAAAGCGGCCAGGGCAGTCAATCTTACCTCAGTTTGTCAATGCTGCCACTTGGCCCCTGAGTGAAAAGCCTCTCTGAGCATTTATCACCACCAGCGCCACGATGGCTGGGTGGGCAACACTGCAGTTACGGGTGATTGGTGTAAATGAGTGTAATGATCATGCTTGCTGACACTAGGTCTCTCTGGGCTGCGGTGGGACATCAAAGAAATGAGGTAGACAGGCTCGAACTTGGCCATCTGTTTTTCAGGAAGGAGGCCGGCTGAGGGACTCAGAGTGTCGAAAACTTAAAGCTACAGTCAGGGATTTTGATGCTGATGAAACATTGAGGGTACCTTCCTATTGTTTCCGTGACAGTGACCACTTTAGTGGCCCCATTTTGCAGTCTGCTGTGAGCCAAACTAGGCCTAGAGACATTGTAAACAGGGTTGAGTAGAAAACGTGTACACTCACTCACCCAAACATGTTTAGCAGGCTTGAAGCTGTCCACTATGGGGCACCATTACCACACAAACAGCTGTTGCTGCTTTAAGATGATTCCCACACTTTCTTGCTGTAATTGATTGGTATTATTTTATTCCTATGTTTGTGTTTGTTTAAGCCCCGCCCCCCCCATATGCAGGATGGGGTTAATGTAAATGTAATGTTGTCATGGTAATATGCGCCACTAAGCTACATATGATGAAGAGAGTTATTGTTAAGTTATTTAAGGTAGACGTCATGAGGATGGACATAGCTCTTAGTCTCCCTCTATAGTAACACTCCTGGTGTGTGTGTGTGTGTGTGTTTTACTGGCCCACTTACAGCTCTCAATCTCCAGGGTGCAGTTCTGTTCATCCAGGGGATATCTTCTCAGATCCATCATACACGCAGCCGTGGTGGTTATTCTAGAAAAACAGAAATGCAAAGAAGAGGAAGAGGGGGAGGAAGAGCAGACAGAGAGAGAGAGAGAGAGAAAGAGAGAGAGAGAGACTGTTACCCTGGTAACCTTTAGGAAATTGTAGCTTAGCCTTGACTGCGCCATGTGAATCTCTAAATGAGTAATGTTTGGCAGCCACTGTCGTGTGCCAGGAGAAGAAGAAAAGGGGGAGAAATGCAATCATTGGTAGACGAGTGCTGTATAGAGCCTGTCGTTCTTTCTGATGAGGGGAGGTTGGGAGAGAGAGGGAGTAATAGAGGGAGAGAAAGGAGAGAGAGAGAGGGGTGGGATTGTTTAGCAGCATGCTGCCTCTGCAGTACCTGCAGCAGCTCTGGATTTTACTAGTGGACTTTGATCATTATCAAGAAAGCATTGAGCATCATTTCTAAAGTGATAGGGGACATAGTAAAACCCACAAAGCTCTGGTTCTCCCCTGATGTATTACAGCGTGAACGTGTTTAGGAAGCTCTTTGAAAGGCAGAGCATCACTCTTGCTTCAGATCAATCTGCCCAACCTTCCATTGTGAGTACACAGCTCAGCACTACTGGTGTGAAAGGATGTAGCACCATCAAGAAGCGGGTACTTAGAAGACACAACGTAGTAGAACATCTGCTAATCCAACAAAGAAGCTGCTGCAATTCAGGACAATGTCCACTGTCCACTCCAGAGCCCCTGACCTGAGCAGCTGGGGCGTTAGGTGCCTTGCTGAAGGGCACGTCTGTTGTGGATGTTGATAGAGGAGACTGCTGTTTCCACCAGTTGAATGTAGGGCTGCCCACCGCTCTGGACATGTGTGCCCCCTAGTGTTCGTTAGTGTGTATGTGTGTATCACTGCACAAACTGGGTTAAATGCGGAGAACCAATTCCTCTGTGTGCAATTGCAGTGGCCAATAAAGTGATTCTAATTCTGATAATGTATCAAACTAGTGACCTTCTTTTGAATGCCTTTTGAAAATTTCTACTGATGTTTAATGAAATTTGTACTTGGTCACCATTTTGATTGGACATCAAACACAGGTGGGTGGGTTCACTGCGAGGATTTTGGGGATTCTCTGGCTTTTGCACAGTACTGCATGCATTTGCTAGCTGTTTAGTTTCGGGAAACATCAATCTCGCCTTTGCACTTCGGTTTCTGACTTGTGTACAGTAGTGTGTCTCACCTAAACACTAGTGTAGTCACTCAGATCTTGACGAACATTACTGTAACAGCTGCTGACAGCAGACACGGCAATTCCATATCAAATACTTTTAGACGTCGGAATCACGAGACAAAGCAGAACACAGTCTTGGCTGGAAAGCTGAAATCCTGAGTAACGCTGCATGCAAATTTCAAGAGAACACCACCACAACACAATGCTGCTCCCCCAGCATACGTTACAAAGCCTTCAGAACAGGGAAGCCTGTCTAAACCTGTTCAGTTCTCTTGGCGGTTGCGGGTGGGCACCTTGAGACTGGATGTGAGCTGTTGATTGGTAAACCCTTCCCCAGCACCCAGGGCTTACTTCATCAGGAGGCGTATTAAGTAAGCATTTAACACTCCATTAATTCCTCCACTTGCTCCAAGATATCATCACATTTGCCTCTTAATATGATAGCTGGAGACTCCCAATCTCTCCAGTCTCTCCGTCTCTGTCTGTCTCCCCAGTCCAGATGTTTGATTTCACCTCAGCTGGTATTTCTTGACTTGTGACTAGCTTCTTAAAACCTCCCAAGATGTTTTTTTTATATCGGGTCCATTTGGGCTTTAAAACTGATGGATATTAGTAAATTAAAGTCAGTTAACAGGGTCAGGACCACCACAGAGCAGGTACGATTTAGGTGTGGGATCATTTTTACAGCTGCAGTAGTGTGGTAGTGTGTTTCGGTCGTCCTCTAGTCCTTCATCTGTAGACGCTGGTGGCTGCATGTTTTTGGTCGGTGGACTATTATTAGTCCAGCAGTGACACTGAGGGGTTTAAAAACTCTATCACTCCTGCTGTGCCTGATCCACTCGCACCAGTAAGACACAATGTCAGTGTCATACCGCACTAAGAATAAGTCAACACCCTCTGTGGTGTTCCTATGGGGTTCCTGAACTCAGAAGAACAGGGTATAAGGGGTTAATCAAGTATGCGGAGCAACAAATACAGCCTGTATTTGTAGCATCACAAATTGCTACTTTGTGGTCAGTGGAGCTGGTAAAACGGACAATGCATGTAGAAGCAAGAAGCTTTTAGTTGCAGACGCACCTGTGTTGATTGAGAAAGTGTAGAACAACAGTGAAGTATTTGTCAAATGCGTAATTCCATTACTGATGTTTGCACTGTGTTACTCGGGGGTGGATTGAGGTGTGGGGGGTCTGTTGTAAACTCTCAGCTCAAGCATGAACATATTCTGGCATTTGGGAATGTGCTGCTATGTTTAATCCCTGCAGACAATAGCAGCAAGCAAATGCCATACTTGCCGATTGTGGAGTTAAATTAGGTAATGGAGCATAGGCGTAACGTAGTAATGCAGCCATTACACTGGCTTCTGTGCATTTAACTGTGAGCGTCCTATAATTAACATTTAGAGCTGCGCTTGTTTTTAGCTCTGAAACATTTCCAAATGCAACTGCCCTGTGGAACCAAAGGAACAATCCAAGTTCACAGAGGCCCCTTGTTTCTTAAAGACCTCGAACTGCAGGGTAAATATTGCTGTCTGGTTTAATATTATTAATAGTATTATTATTCATTATTAATGACTAAGTAATTATTTTTTACCATAATTATTTTGCTTATTTAATTTCCAACTTTTTTTTAAGAAAACCATTTATTCATTCATTCATAGTCTGTAACCCTTATCTAGTTCAGGGCGGTGGGGAGTCTACCCAGAATCACTGGGCGCAAGGGGGAACACGCCAGTCCTTCACAGGGCAACACACACTCACACCTACAGACACTTTTGAGTCTCCAATCCACCTACCAATGTGTGTTTTTGGAGCGTGGGAGGAAACCGGAGCACTGGAGGAAACCCACGCAGACATAGGGAGAACACACCACACTCCTCACAGAGAGTCACCCGGAGGAAACCCACGCAGACACAGAGAGAACACAACACACTCCTCACAGAGAGTCACCCGGAGGAAACCCACGCAGACACAGAGAGAACACACCACACTCCTCACAGAGAGTCACCCGGAGGAAACCCACGCAGACACAGAGAGAACACACCATACTCTTCACAGACAGTCACCCGGAGGAAACCCACCCAGACACAGGGAGAACACACCACACTCCTCACAGACAGTCACCCGGAGGAAACCCACGCAGACACAGAGAGAACACACCACACTCCTCACAGACAGTCACCCGGAGGAAACCCACGCAGACACAGAGAGAACACACCACACTCCTCACAGACAGTCACCTGGAGGAAACCCACGCAGACACAGGGAGAACACACCACACTCCTCACAGACAGTCACCCGGAGGAAACCCACCCAGACACAGGGAGAACACACCACACTCCTCACAGACAGTCACCCGGAGGAAACCCACGCAGACACAGGGAGAACACACCACACTCCTCACAGACAGTCACCTGGAGTGAGACTCAAACCCACAACCTCCAGGCCTCTGAAGCTGTAACAGAGTCACTAGCTGCTGCACCACCATACCGCCCTGAGAAAATCAGCCGCTAGAAAATTCACAAAAAAACAAGTTAACACTGGACACACTTCCACTGTCTGTGGGTGAATTTGAGCTGATGTCCAGAGAACTGAGCATATTTTCTCTATATTAGTTAATGTATAGGGTTCTCCTTTAACAGTGGTACTTGGCCTTAACCTCAACAGACGGAGCTGTCTGCAGTGGTGAAAGACCTCAATTCTTTGCAACAAACATCCGAACACATAAACCCAGAACATCTTCCAGTGCTGCCCCAGCACATAAAGTCCCTGGACAAGTCAAAACCCATGGAATAGAACAGTTATTACCAGCTACATCAGGTAACAGCTGCCTGCTTCACTGCTCAGCCTCCTGATCATTTTTTAACATATTCATATCCATATTTAAGATATTTCATGGATTCATTATCACCAGTGAGGATCCACACTTAATACCACAACAATCAAATCCCACAGCAGCCCCACCCCCCCCGTCTAAACAGCCCTGTTCAGAACGGCCGGTTTCCCTTTGTGGAAAAGATTGGTGACCCCTGTTTTAAATGGTAATGAGCTCTTTAAATCATAATGAGCCGTGATTGGAGGGACACAGACGAGGGCGTGGGACTATTCTAAAATCTGGTGGGCTCCAGATAAACACATGAAAAAGGTTTATCTCAGAATATATTTCATTTAAACTGCTAATAATTCTCCAACATTCTATATTTAACGTTGTTACCCTCTGCTGATGCTTACTTTATCTAACAATTGTGATGCTATGAATATGTTTGCTGTGATATATGAAGTGGTATTCACAGAAAGACTGTGGATTAATCCCCGTGAAAGTGAAACCTCTTCAAATACACTCCATCAGACAATGGTCAGAGTGTTCAATAAATAAACGAATAACTAAAATAAAGCAGCAATAATCATTTCTTCTAGCAGACCACACCAATGAAGCGCTTCAGTCGTGATTGAAAACGCACACAGGGTTTATGGCTCTGGCAATAGCTCATGAGATCCCCTTTCCAAAGCAGAGCACCATTACATATTAATAGACATTTATGTTTGGGCTGAATAAGTAATGCAGTGATTAAAAAAAATGCCAATAGCTATTCTTAGTCTCTGGGATGCGGTTGGAATGGTGGTCTTGTTGCTAGGGCAAAGCCAAACACCCCCCTCCCACTCAGCCTTTCACATTTCTATTCACCAAGACCTCAGGGAAGAAATACTCCCAAGCCACGGCCTTATTCCTCCTCACCCTTCTCTGTGGTGCCACCTGTGCCAGAGCCTTGTGGAAGAGGAAACCGTTTGTCATCTTTCATTATTGATGGGCTGATTGAGTGGGACACTCTGAGTCCCCTGGCTGGCTCGCCAACCCCAGGTTAATGCACAGTGCAGTGAGGACCAGGGCCTGCCCAGAGATGCCTTCGTTCTTTCTGTAGTCTCTCATTTCATTAATGTATGGACTCACGATGTGTCAGTGTTAGTTTCAGTGGTACGCCATGTTACATTTTTGATGGGCAACATGCCAACTTTATCAGCGGAAGCACTTTGTATTTCTCCAATTACAGACTGTATTCCAGCTTTTCTTCAGCTGCAGGACCACCATGGGGTGGACAGGATTTGGGGGTTGAATCATTCTCAGTGACACTGACGTGGTGGTGGTGTGTTAGTGTGTGTTGTGCTGGTGTAGAGTGGATCAGACACAGCAGTGCTACTGGAGTTTTTAAACCCCTCAGTGTCTGGACTGAGAACAGTCCACCGACCAACAACATCCAACCACAGGAGCGGCAGTGGCGGATGCTGGTCTTTTAAGGAGGGGAAGCTCAATTTCGGCCTACATCATAAAATGTGTGGGTTTATTTATACGTAAATTCTACCCTCCGTTCGTTTTTAAGAAAATGATCTGTGACCCTGTCGTACCAACAAGGCGTCTTTTCCAGGGACTGGACTAGTGTCCTCTCAATGGCCAGCAGAGCTAGGCTTAAACGGCCTTGGCCCATGTGAAGTGTGTCCGCCTGTGAGTGCTTTGTGACGGTGGAGGGGCTCAGCAGCACCCGCTGGACAGAAACTGCGATAGAAGTCAGAAAGAGTGATAGAAGTCAGTCTCCAAACACAAGCAGCTACAAAAAACCCACCAGAAATAGAAGCTCGATTTGTCGCTAGTCGTTTTTAACAAAGGAAATTCCGCTAAGAGAACTTAGAAAATCTCCGGTTCAACTCAGAACAGAATGAAAATTTAATGCTCCCACGGATCTTTACACCAAAGGATCGCTGATTCGCTCATTTCACTGTCAATCAAAAAGGGATTCAGCCTCAGACAGATCATCCAATCATCATGCAGAAGCTGAGCGTCCGGGCCAGCCGAGGCCAGCCCACTGCCCCGTAGACCCCCAGAGACGCTGAGCGTCCGATGGGCGGGACAAAGCCCAGCATTTATCCAATGACTCGTCTCGTTTCGCTGCTTCGCTCTTGAACTCTGTGGACGCTCAGGGTTCCCACTGTTTAAAGCACTGTGAAGCTGCGGGAATGATTGGGAGGAAAGCCGTGTCTTTACCAGTGATAAGAAGCTGATTCTGAACAAAAGTTGAGTGCGTTGTAGTGCATATTTATTCAGTGACATGTACACAACAGTATATATTTGATCACTTATTTTTTGACATTTTAGGGGAAGATGAGCTTCTCTTGCAGTCTTAGAGCAATCGCCTCTCCTCTATTTACAACAGTGAAGTGGATAACTGTTAAATAAACATTGCACATTAAAAAAAAAGGAAAAAAGCTACCGATAGAAAAACATTCATCAGAGGAAAATACCTCTAAGTGATAACACTGCTGTTAAAAACAAGAAGGATATTTCTGGCTCATGACAGCTGGCAGAAGCAGAACCTAAAAAAGGCAGAGTCTAGGCATGTGATCCCATTCGCCACCTTCTGCACCTAATACCATTATCAGCTTCCTTTTCCACAAGGGCTTGCTGTGCTGTGAACTGGTAGCAGAAGCTGTTAACACACCCCAAATAGAATGCCTTTCATAGACACGACAACCTGTCGTTCCAAGCCGTGAAGTCAGCTGCTCTCCCAAATGAAACCTTCTCTTTCCGCTCAAGACCAAAACTTGGACAAGAAACTTCAGAGGTGATTTAATGAGATAAAGATGTAACTCTCAGCTTGGTGCGGCACGGTTAAATGTCACCTTTAACTCTTTCAAAGTGTAGCATGAAGGACAGTGACACTACGATATGTTTGCCCCCTGTAGGTGGTCTCAGACTTTTGCACATTACTATAATTAGTTGTTTGCCACAAAGGCAGTTGCAGTCATCTACGCTGCAGGTAAAGGCTGTGAAATGACCGTGATATTTACCTTAGCCCGTAGAGGACTGTGCCGTCAGGGTGGAGCCGGATCATGCGGTTCTTCACCGTCACACCATGTAAGAAAGACTTTTTGTCATTCAGGAAATAGGTGTCCGGCAGCCACAGCTGATCAGCCACACGGTTGTCCAGGGTTAGATTGAGCGGCATCTCCACGTAGGCCAGCCGCTTGTCCCGCCAGCTCTGCTGGAAATACATGGTAATGGTGTAGTCCTGGAGACATGGGGAGAAGACAAAGACATACGTTTCTTTTTTCAAATCATTTTGAATTTTCATATTTTACCGGGTTTGGTTTTGATCAGCTTTTGAATGTTCAATCATTTCTAAATAATCCATAAAATGAGTGACTTTGGCTGTTTTTAAGTCTCACACACAGGCAGACACAGAGAGAACACACCACACTCCTCACAGACAGTCACCCGGAGGAAACCCACGCAGACACAGAGAGAACACACCACACTCCTCACAGACAGTCACCCGGAGGAAACCCACGCAGACACAGAGAAAACACACCACACTCCTCACAGACAGTCACCCGGAGGAAACCCACGCAGACACAGAGAGAACACACCACACTCCTCACAGACAGTCACCCGGAGGAAACCCATGCAGACACAGGGAGAACACACCACACTCCTCACAGACAGTCACCTGGAGGAAACCCACACAGACACAGGGAGGTTCTGGAGATCTGTATCACAACCCCATGTCCAAATGAATCCATATCTATTACATGGGGTTCCATCACTACACAGACAACAGTTCCCCTCTTTGTCAGCCCAGTGCTGTGGAGTTAGGTCAGTACACACACATTTTGATACGAACGATGTAAGAGCCTTGTATAGACAAGACTTTATGGCTGCATAGTTTTTTTTGTATAAATTCCAACACTTTTCAGTAAAACTCTGGCAGTAAAATTTGTTTTATCCTGGTGTAAACCCGCTGAAAGGGGAGTCATGGCATGTGCACATTCATGCTGTGCAGAGTGGTATAAATCAGTAATTTCTGTTTTGTTTAATCAGAGGAATGTTAAATACAATCAACACGTGTTTATCATGTGTTAATCTCTCCAACAAAACACAAATTTACAAATGTCCTTTGTTTAATCACATTTTATCTATTACATATGACGTATGAAAACATCTTCAGTGACACGTCAAGTTATTAATAGAAAATGGAAATGGTGGTCACTCTAACCACTGAAGGAAAGGGTTAATGGCAAAATTGGGCAGTTTTTTTTTGGTATTTCCTGTATCCTATTATGAAGCTCTCGGCTCAGTAAGCTGGTGAGTTCACAACTGCAATGTAACAACACACAATTGAGGAAAATGATGATTTATCCATTTCTAGAAAATATTAATTGTATTTGTTCCATAGGAATGCAAATGTAATTTTTTTTATCTGTGAAATAATAAAGTGTAAAAGGCTCCGCTGAAGGAACAAGGCCACGTCCCTCAGAGACGTTAGTTGATGAAGTTAAATGATCAATTAAAGGAGAATTTCAGGCTCTCATTATTCCATATCAGCACTAATTGAAACACTGGTTTAAATGAATTTGAACAAAGTGGGCCATGCCTCTTCCAGAGCCTGGAACATGTCGTATACACCGTTAAATCTGGTAAAGGTCCACTTTACGGTCCATATTCCCTCCCTTAATTTCTGGGCCTTTGTCAACAGTTTGACTCAGGCTTTGCTCATGCTGCAACACATGTTCACACAACTGGATTGGTTTCTTAATCCTGATGTGTTCCCACTGCAGCTGACTAGATCTGAACTGTATGGTCAGACTGTATTCATAGTGATGGTGCCACAGTAGAATGAGTACAGGAAGATAAGAAGGCCCATCCCGAATGATGACACGCAGACACAGGGAGAACACACCACACTCCTCACAGACAGTCACCCGGAGGAAACCCACACAGACACAGAGAGAACACACCACACTCCTCACAGACAGTCACCCGGAGGAAACCCACGCAGACACAGAGAGAACACACCACACTCCTCACAGACAGTCACCCGGAGGAAACCCATGCAGACACAGAGAGAACACACCACACTCCTCACAGACAGTCACCCGGAGGAAACCCACACAGACACAGGGAGAACACCCCACACTCCTCACAGACAGTCACCCGGAGGAAACCCACGCAGACACAGAGAGAACACACCACACTCCTCACAGACAATCACCCGGAGGAAACCCACGCAGACACAGGGAGAACACACCACACTCCTCACAGACATTCACCCGGAGGAAACCCACGCAGACACAGGGAGAACACACCACACTCCTCACAGACAGTCACCCGGAGCAGGGCTCAAACACCCAACCCCAGGAACTGTGTGACACCTTGTAGCACCTTTATTTTTAAGAGTGTACTGATGCATCGACTGGATGTCTCAATATCTATTGTTTTTAGCTGTTTTTTGTGACTAACTAAGAACAAATTTAGAAAAAGCTTATATTTAATCAACATTTTGAGAAATGCCATTATTTCCACATTTAGGCTGATATTTTACTGAAAAAAGCCCTATATCTGATTTTTTTTTACTACTCCCTCACATTGTGTGAATAATGGACCAATGGGAATGCTGGGAGTAAAATATTTACATTAACAACCATTGGAAGTTAAGAAGGTATTTATCAGTCAAGCGTTTTTTTTCTTTCGCTGAGCTCTGTCTTTCATTGACCAAACACATACAAAGACGTTTTACCTAGGGTCAGATTCTTATCCTAAGCTCAGGACTCCAACCTGTTTTTCCTGAAAAACCTCCACCTTTGGTGTTGGAGCTGAAAATAACCCACTTATCCGCTCCAGATTTGTCAGTTTGTCTGGGTTTATTTAAGTGACACCACCCATGCATGACGCTAGTGTGATGCAGTCCCTTATAGGCACTGACTCAAGACCTGATTTGACATATTTCTTCTTTATGAAACGACATTAGGCTTGGCTAGGCCCACATCGAAAGGCTAGGCTAATGCAATAAGCCACGCTCCATTGTTTAAGAACACACTGGGATCTTAACAAGAGGAAATGGGGAACTCGGTGGGCTGTGCTAATGCACCTCCTCTGTCGAGAGCGAGGTGAGGGGAGAGAGCCTCTCTTCGCATGCCACGGGATCAGCACAGATCAGATTTGGCCTGGCTTTTCCCTATTCCCCCACATGTGACTGATTTATGAATAAGTTAGTAGCTGGTAATAAGTGTGTAGCACCGCTGCCTTCTGTGCAGAACGACAAGGTTTGCTTTCCATTTGGTTCACCAGCCCACCTTTCCACCAATAAGAGTCCTTGGAGCTCCACATTAGAGGGATTTCATCATGTTCGGGAGTGCTTGGTACAGTGGTGGTTGGTTTCCACCAAGTTCAGCGAGCCTCAGGATGACACATGAGCTTCAGACCAAGACCAGAAGTCTGTAGACTCTATAGAAATGACTGTGAACTAAACTGTACTGGTTGCATTGCCCCTTTATAACTGTGAAGGTTGAAGCAGTGATCATCCTTGTCCTGAATCTCCTCTGATGACTGGATTTAAAAACTAGCCCGGCTACTTACTGCCCAGCAGATCCCTAATTGTTGCTAAACCCAAGGGAAGCAGAGTGTATATGCCATTTCATAAGAGGACAGGACAACAGATTAGAGTAGTCACCCAGCTGGATCTAAAGTGACCTACATTCCCGGAGTCGTGCACTCAATGAGATGGTGAGCGGAGGGGGATCCCAGTTTTCCATAAAAACGTCTATTTGTGGCATCATGAAAAATGGAAGGGGCGATTAAATATTAACAGCCAAGTAGCTTTGTTTTACAAGCTCCTCTCTCCGCACAATGATCATATTTATGAAGGCAAAAATCCCTGCAAGGACATTTCACTAGCCACGGACTGGACAACCATCGCCGGGTTACCATCGGAAACAACAGTTTCACTGAGCCATGGGTGCGCTGCTGGAATTCGGATTAGGATTCTTTTTGTAAAGAAATGGCACATCTGGTACAGCCGTGAAAGGCTGTGTGTGAATCTGTCTGTTGCGCTCTCTCTCTCTCTCTCCCCTCTTCACTCCTATCCCCCTTCTTTCTCTCCCCAACTCTCTCTCTCTCTCTCTCTCTCTCTCTCTCTCCCCTCTTCACTCCTATCCCCCTTCTTTCTCTCCCCAACTCTCTCTCTCTCTTTGTCTCCCCTCTTCACTCCTATCCCCCTTCTCTCTTCCTAACAATCTCTCTCTCTCTCTCTCTCTCTCTCTTTCTGTCTTCCCTCTTCACTCCTATCCCCCTTCTTTCTCCCTAACAATCTCTCTCTCTCTCTCTCTCTCTTTGTCTCCCCTCTTCACTCCTATCCCCCTTCTCTCTTCCTAACAATCTCTCTCTCTCTCTCTCTCTCTCTTTCTGTCTTCCCTCTTCACTCCTATCCCCCTTCTCTCTCCCTAACAATCTCTCTCTCTCTCTCTCTCTCTCTCTCTCTCTCTCTTTCTGTCTTCCCTCTTCACTCTTATTCCCCTTCTTTCTCTCCCTAACACACTCTCTCCCTCTCTCTCTCTCTCTCTTCACTCCTATCCCCCTTCTTTCTCTCCACAACATACTCTCCCCGCATTGTCTCTCTATATTTCTCACTCTTCCTTTACCTCTCTCCCTTCAGTCTCTCACTCTCTCTATTTCCCTTATATCCCTCTCTGAATGCTCTCTCTCCATCATCATGTTTCTCTCTTTATATGCCGCCCCCCCCCCTTCTCTCTGATTCAGTGCAGTGCTTTTTTTCTCCACACATTTCCGTAATGTCCAGGGAAACAAAATAACATAAAACATCAGATGGAACTTGCTGTGTCTTCAAAACAGCCAAGTTACAAAGAAATTGCAGCAGTAACTTCATGATGAATAAATCAAAGAGGCACACTTGCTCTTGAATAAGGAGAGAGAGAGAGAGAGAGAGATCCTGCTTTGTTTTCTCCTGTAGCCCTTCCATTTAGAGCCACTGGAGGATGTTTCACTCCGACTCTGGTAGAAGATTTTATTATAATTTGTTAGAAGTAGTCACTCAAGTATGAAGTTGTTCTGGTTCTCTCTCTCTCTCTCTCTCTCTCTCTCTCTCTCAGCTGGACATTGACCATATTGCTTTGTCTGGCAGCACACGTAAAGCTGCATCACTACATACTCATTAATTACGATCATTAGTTCTGGATCATAAACACCACTCTAGCTCCTCCCACAAGAACTAAATGAATCTCCCTCATTCCAGAGATCAGTCCAGCTGTATTCTCTGGAGCAATGCCACTCTTTTCCAAAGACTGTACACCAACTGGTGCACCTTAAAGTAGCCGGGTTCGCTCGTCATAGGCAGTGTCTTGCCGACTGGGTGTGTTAAGCAGTGTATTATAAGGACGTGCAATGCTTTGACTTGAGCCAGTCCACACAGCTGCAGAATCATGCTGGTTCTACATGCAATCCATTGTGCGAGGGCATGGAATAGAAGCATGAAACTTGGTGTTCATATAAGAATGGGGTATTCGCTCAATGCTCGTTCAACGTTGGGCATTTCAGATAATCAGCTTGGGACTGGAAATAGACGCTAATGGGGAAAACATTATGTTCGTTGGTCGTTGGAGCTCACCCTGGGAGCATTTTCGATAACTCCCTTTTGATTGCCCTCATCATCTCCTACTCTGCGGCAAAACTGGACAGTGAGAAATGTCAGAGTTGTAAAACCAACCGCCCCAAAGACTTCATCTTCCGACTGCCTTTCTATAAAAACGCTATCTACGCTGTGGGAGTCGGTGCTTGCTTCTTTTTTTTTTAGACGGCAGAAGGAAACGAAAGAACTGCTAAAGCTGCAGCCTCGTCTTCGCACATCTGTTAGGCAGGGTTTATTTTAGTCGTGTGAAGACTGCTGTCTCAAAGAGTCTGGGCTGTGATCAGATGACTGGGACAGGAGGCACGCCAAATCCTCATCTCTGATGATGAGGTCACAGCTGGCCTCAGGGTTCTTCTGGGAACGACGCTCCCTGGAGGCGTAGTAACTCCAGCCATCCGATTGCTGCGCTGGGCCTCATAAAGCGCTCCTAAGCGGAAAAGGCTGACCCTGCACTCCAGAAAGCGTCGCAGAGAAGCGCTGACCTGAAATCAATCCCCCTCCCCTCTCGCTGATCCCCAAGCAACGCTCCCTCCTCTGAGGTTCTTTATGAGATCGGACCCTGGTCACTGGGGGTACGTCTCTCATAAAGGCACAAGATCCCTGACTCGGCATAGGGAAATGATGAATGCAATAACGCTGCATGGGGTCTCCATAGTGGGAGTGCGGGGTGTGGTGTCAGCACAAAATGCTATAAACGAAGAGTGCAGCTCTTAAACTGCCTTTTAAGGGCTCCTGGGTGATGCTTATCTTAAGGTGGGTAACTTAAGCCAAAAGGTCTGCGAGTCGCCCCATAATTGGTCAGCTCCGCATGATCGCCGGTGCACATTATGGATAGATTATGAGCAGTGAGATGCAACAAAGCAGAAATGTACTTTTTTTTTTTTTTAATAAGCTGCAGTGGCTGTTTCCAAGCAGTGACTTGTGCTGTTGAAGAAGACGGTCATCAGTGGCCTTTGCACACAGTTTGCGCAGTTTCTAAGGCTTATCTTTGGTCATAACCAGGTACAATCATCGCACTACCTTGCAAAACATGCTGAAACCTTGCAAGTACCATTGCAGATCTAACTTGATTTTAATCTAAGTATGATGACTCTAAAAAAGGCTTGGGGTCTGTGGGGAACACAAGGTGAGGAAAGGAAGGCAAGGCATTGCGACCTTTGCAAGGGCCGTATAAAGAACGTTAGAACCACATCATCACTTACCATGTTGACTTCGGAGATGGAGTCAATGCTGGCGATGTTTATGCTCATTCCCACGATGACTGGGGGACCTGCCGGAAAGACGAGAGGCAAAGAAAGAGAGGCTGGTTAGATGAGTCACTGCGCATGGTGCAAGTAACACCCTTCACTGTAAGTTAGTCCCTTCGGACCCAGAGGCCGGCTGTAATGACACTGACACAAGGTCACTTAAGATTTACAGTAACATGCTGCCACCGAATGATGGTAAGTCGGCTGGGTGCACATTTGGAGCTGATAGAGCGCAGAAGGATTACAGACAGCCATTCTGGGAACAGTCTGATCCGATCAATACTGAGTTTCCCAAAGCTCTGGAAGGAATTAAATGCTACAGAAGCAAAGGTATGCTTTTGCCCATTCTGAGCAGTACATACATATCTATAAACAACTTACACATTTTCATCTTGTTGCTTTCCAGACCGCTGGCATTTACAACAAAATAAGGGGTCATTTGCACTAGTCCAGTGGTGTACCTGCAGTGACCAGACCACACAATGTAGATGTACTTGAACAATTGGTTACCTCTAGGTATTACACAATGAATATGATCACTGTCCTCAAACCAGGAGATGATTCCCACTTTGGGGAAGAACGCCATGCTTTACCATGTGTCTGCACTGGCCTACCGCAGACTGCACAGTATTCTGGACTAAATTGAATGTCAAATACCATACATGTTAATGTTAAGGACTCACAGAACGATCAAGTGCCTCATCCTCGATAATTTTCAAACAGCTCCCTCAATACACGCAACAGAACATCTTCCTTATTTATTGTAAAAGCTTAGGTAGTTTGACGTAGACATTTAGAGGGTGAGAGGTTGTGTTTTAAGTAGAACACACACACATAGACTATGCCACTCCTTGTGGATTGAGATGCAGAAGACATAGGCTCCTTGTCAAATTCCCATAATCTTGTGCCTTAGCCACTGCTTTCCTCTCAATCTCACAGCCACCTCCATATGGCTCTCAGAGCTGTGCTCCCTGCTTCATTACGAGTCACTTTGTTCTCCACCAGTGCTCGCCCCGGGTCTGGCGACCTCCTGAGGGAAACGGCTTTCAGCACAGGAGCAAAGGAGCAGGGTTCCTATTTATGGCCTGTGCAAGACTTGCAATCTGCTGACAAATCTCTGACCATCACCAGAGGCTGTGGAGTCAGCTCCAGGGAACATTCTCCCGAGTGGCACTTTGGAAAAAAAGAAACACAATGGGTTGAATCCCAGGTGTTTCGCCTTGCGTTCACGGCCAAGAGTGTCCTTGGGGATTGTACCTGGTCTTAGATCCTTAAGGGTTGCTCCCTACTGTACGGAGTGATGCATAGCCTCGCAGGCACACAGTCAGAAAGTAGCTATTGTGTTATTGAATCTTCACTGGGAACAATAGGGAGATGCTGCATTGGGAATCTATTCCAGATTTACTGTACCAGCATAAATAATGTAGGGATATCACGATTGTAACCCGTTGTCATGTGATTTGATCCGACACAATAGGCTGCGTATATATCATCTGGAGCTGGGTTTCCATAGTTACATGATACAGAAGCTATCACCATGTGCTCGTTCTCCAGGGTTGCCATGAAGGTTGCTCGACCATGTTTTTGGGAAACGTAGTCCGGCTCTGTCTCTCCAGAACAGCAACTTTACAGGAGCAGGAAAAACCTCCTTAACTTTCAATGGAAGTCAATGTCAAAAGGTTTTATTCGGAGTAATTTTGGAGCGTATCTATTGGTCATTCATCATGAGATTTTCACACAGTGTGAAGGACATCTGCCGTGTTCAAATGATGTAGTAAACTAAAAATCGACAAGAAATGGAGACACGTTTTTCTCTGAACAGCAAAGAAATTTCAGTTCCAAACTACAGTCGTAGCAACAGCAGGTGAAAAGAGGTTTTAAGGAGGGGTTATGGCTAATGCACTAAAGTTGATGATTAAATGCGATGAGTTACTCAGCCTTCCCCACTCAGGGGAGTATTAATAGTCGTTAAAATACAGGACGTAAGACTGAATCCTATAGGATGAGACCTGGATTCCGATAAGAAATCTGTAAACAACGCCTCATCGGTGCGGTGTGTCTCAGCTCACGGAAGCAAGTAGGAAGCGGCCATTTTGATTTACATCATTTACATCGGTGCTAAAGATCCTGTGGTGATTATTCCTTCAATCTTAGAACAAAGTCATTTTCTGCCACATTTTGTGGCTTTTCTACCTTTTTATTGACAGATTTGAACTTTCTTTTATTATTATTATTCTTTTCTGGTTTTATGTTCCAGTCTCGTTTATTCATCTATGAGTTGTATTTTTATCAGATTCTTATTTTGAGTTTAATTTCTTTATTTATTCTTTATTTTGTCTTATTCTTGGTTTTATTTTGTTATTTAAATGTGATTTGTTCTCTTTTACAGTTCATTTTACTTGACTTTATTGTCACTTTGCAATTTATATTTACATTAAAATGTAGCTAAGGAAGGGCACAATTTTCACGTTAAAATGTAAATAATCACAATGAAAAATAACAGAACATAATTAACACAAATGTAATAAACAAATAAAAAGGAAAGTAAAATCTAATAAAAAGCAACGCCTTAAAAAATGTGTAAAAATAACAACAGCAAAAAGAGTTAAATCCTAAAGCAAGCTTTTAGCCGTTTATTAAAATCAGTCACAATTGAATCCTGATGAACATTTCATTGATTAATGTGTTCCATAAAAACAGCTAAAAATAACTACTTTTAAAGTTTCATTAGTGGAATATGGAGAAGGCAGCACTAGATGATCTTGGAAAATAATCGGTCACAAGCCACTCGAGGAAGTTTGGAGCTACTAATAGATATTTATAAACTACTATGATGCTCAGTTCACCCTCGTGAGGCCGCAGCTGGGCTCTGCACATTAAGACATCTCCTCTCCATAAAGATGTCTGACAGATATCTGGGGTGACTTCTGTGTTGTCATTATCACGGCCTTCCAATCAACAACTCAGATTCAGTTTTTCACATGAGTCACAAATAGCTTTTTTCTCCTGGAGCTCCGTAGTTCAGTGGGTATAGTTCCCTCCAGACTGTTAGCCATTTCCTACACTGCCCCACTGCCAAAATCTTCCTCACATTTTGTCGCCTAAAACAAGCAGCAAAAGTTCAGTCAGAAATTAGCATTACGTTAGTGAGGTAAACCAAAAAGAGGAAGGCTGCCTAAAAAGAACTTCTGGAATGGGGCGGAACGGTGGAGCAGCAGGTAGTGTCTCTGTCACACTGTCTGTGAGGAATGTGGTGTGTTCTCCCTGTGTCTGCGTGGGTTTCCTCCGGGTGACTGTCTGTGAGGAGTGTGGTGTGTTCTCCCTGTGTCTGCGTGGGTTTCCTCCTGGTGACTGTCTGTGAGGAGTGTGGTGTGTTCTCCCTGTGTCTTCGTGGGTTACCTCCGGGTGACTGTCTGTGAGGAGTGTGGTGTGTTCTCCCTGTGTCTGCGTGGGTTTCCTCCGGGTGACTGTCTGTGAGGAGTGTGGTGTGTTCTCTCTGTGTCTGCGTGGGTTTCCTCCAGGGGAGTGTGGTGTGTTCTCCCTGTGTCTGCGTGGGTTTCCTCCAGGTGACTGTGAGGAGTGTGGTGTGTTCTCCCTGTGTCTGCGTGGGTTTCCTCCAGGTGACTGTGAGGAGTGTGGTGTGTTCTCCCTGTGTCTGCGTGGGTTTCCTCCAGGTGACTGTGAGGAGTGTGGTGTGTTCTCCCTGTGTCTGCGTGGGTTTCCTCCGGGTGACTGTCTGTGAGGAGTGTGGTGTGTTCTCCCTGTGTCTGCGTGGGTTTCCTCCTGGTGACTGTCTGTGAGGAGTGTGGTGTGTTCTCCCTGTGTCTTCGTGGGTTACCTCCGGGTGACTGTCTGTGAGGAGTGTGGTGTGTTCTCCCTGTGTCTGCGTGGGTTTCCTCCGGGTGACTGTCTGTGAGGAGTGTGGTGTGTTCTCTCTGTGTCTGCGTGGGTTTCCTCCAGGTGACTGTGAGGAGTGTGGTGTGTTCTCCCTGTGTCTGCGTGGGTTTCCTCCAGGTGACTGTGAGGAGTGTGGTGTGTTCTCCCTGTGTCTGCGTGGGTTTCCTCCAGGTGACTGTGAGGAGTGTGGTGTGTTCTCCCTGTGTCTGCGTGGGTTTCCTCCGGGTGACTGTCTGTGAGGAGTGTGGTGTGTTCTCCCTGTGTCTGCGTGGGTTTCCTCCTGGTGACTGTCTGTGAGGAGTGTGGTGTGTTCTCCATGTGTCTGCGTGGGTTTCCTCCTGGTGACTGTCTGTGAGGAGTGTGGTGTGTAAACGAGTGTGAAAAATGAGTTTGGACAAACAATCTTAATTAACATTTCAGTAGATGATGATATTTACTGTCGCATAAAATAAAGAAAGCACTGATTATGAGGATTGATTTCCCAGAATGGAAGTGTCATGTAACATAACAAAGATATGTGGCTATTTCACAAAATGTACTCTCTCATGTATGCGACTGTATCACAAACAGGAGTCAGACGGATTTGTTTTGCGAAGCCAGGGACTGACTCTTGTTCTCGGATTTGGAATTGTACCGTCGGATTAGGAGATGATGACTGCAGCGCTGTCAGCAGTCGACTAAGACATCGCAGGACACAGCAGACTGGGAAAACTTCTAAAACGTGCCCAGATAATCAGGGATGTATAGGTACATGTATGTTCTATGGTTCCATATGATCACATGTGACTGTTCTTTGTTGTGTCAGGCCATTGCTTAATTATGGGGTGAAATACACGAATGACACTGTGGTCGAATGACACGAATGACACTGTTCAAAGTGAAGTTGCTATAATTTGAAGGAAGCAAGTGAAAGTCATGTTTAAAGTCATGTTTCTTCGTCTCGTTTCAAATCACTTTTTTGGCAGATTAGACTGTGATTAGAGGATGTATGATACGACATACTTCCAGACGCACTTTGTGATCTCCTCTGCCACGGTCCAAAGTTGTACAGAAGCGTTCTGACATGTTTCGGTGATTATTTTGCTCTGAGTTGCACACCAAGCCCTAGCCCCATGGGTTTTTCAAATGGCTGCCAATTCCAACAACAATATTTTTTTAGTTGCATGAATAATTTAGAGGTGTACTTTACCCCCACAAACCAGAGGAGCATTTGTGAGGAAAACAACTGATCTCAGAACAAAAGAGCTCATCCACTGATACGCATGCACACGCCACCCCCCCCCCCCCACACAGTATACAATATCCCTAATAGCTCTATGTAATTACACATGAACATCCCATAGAACCACACTGTAACTGGGGATTGTACAATAATATAACGTAATAATACATGACGTATACAAAAACACAACCCTGTACTTGAGTCACGTGACATTACGAAAGTCTTACCGCGTTGTTTCACCTGCACCAGAAAGGAACGTTTCAGAATAGTAGTTACACTGTTGTTACACAGGTGTTTAATGTGTAATTACCGGGCTGCTTCTATTAAATCAGACTTCAATAACTGCACTGGTGAACAGTTATAATTCACCTGTTATCTGTTTCTGTTAGCCTCCCTCTGACCTTTTATTTGCTCAACCTTCATGTAGCCTCTCACCACAAAACCACATTTGGCCCAATAGGTTTGGGTGGTGGACCACTCTGAATGTTTTTTCAACACCACTGCGCCTATCACCAGTAGTCCTGCGAACTCCAGGGTCACTGCTGTTTCTGATCCACCCCCAGCAGCGCAATACGCACTCACGCTAATGCTAACTAATGTAATGACAATGCGGCATTAACTTAGCAAATGGCTTCTGGATAAACAAAATAAAAAATCGTAACAACAATGAAATTAAAAAGGTTAGGCTCCGCCCTATGCTAAGCTCTGTAGTGCCATGACCTCCATTCCTTAAGACTTACAGTTTCAGCCCTAACGTGATTTGTTTCGGAGAAGCACAGTAGCATCATCATCCCCAGCCACTGCAGACCCACTGACATGGCAGACCGCCACCACCCCTCCCTACAACTCCCTTCTAAAACCGAGAGAGAGAGAGAGAGAGAGAGCAAAAGCAGTGGAAAATATAAGTGGAGCCATTTTCAACTGCGCTCTGGTGAAGACAACCAGCAAGAGTTTTCCCAGGAGATGTCAAAGTACGTTCGTCGGGCCGCTGTAAACAGCGCGAACCCAGAAATCCCTCGGCTGCCCTTCCTTCTGCAAATTTCCAAGCCTGGCTTCCACGAGACCGAGGCAGAAATGTGCTCTGTCCCCCTGGCCGTCCATGATTTCTGCTCAAAATAAAACCACTTACCTGCATCCTAGCCTCTTATAGCGTACTGAAAGCCTGGCTCTATAGGCTCCCCCACCTTCAGAGCGGCTTCCATTTTGAGGCTGCTGAGTGTGTTGGCCATGTTCTTCTTACAGACTTCCTGTAATCATTGGAAAGGTGGCTCTAGCTTCCATGTGTGATGGTACACTGCCGTCGATGGGTATCGTCATTAATCCGGGATATGGGTCTAATCCAATACTGTAACAAATCTGGCCTGAAGTAGCACCTAAAAGCTGTGTACTTTAGGACCCCAGGGCGTTTGACTGGTTTGAGCAGTGTACACTGTTTTTGGAAGATGTCCCTTAGCAATAAGCTTATGTTTGAGGAGCAAGAAGCCATTTTTACCATCAATATTCATCAATAATAATTGTGCTACGCTGTCCCCTGGGGGCGGCCATGTTTAAAAAAAATAGTTTTTCATTTGGTCATTTGTTTGTTTCTGCCTTAATACGTTAATTAATGAATTTGTTCATTCATTTGTTTGTTACATCCTTGCTTCCTTCCTTCATTCACTCATTTGTCAGTTAATTAATTTATCAATTTCATTCATTCCTTCATTCATTCATTCATTCATTTGTTCTTTCTTTAATTAATTGACCAATTAATTTCTCACTCAGCCACTCACTCACTCACTCAGCCACTCACACAATCACTCAGCCACTCACTCACTCAGCCACTCACACAATCACTCAGCCACTCACACAATCACTCAGCCACTCAATCACTCACTCAGCCACTCACACAATCACTCAGCCACTCACACAATCACTCAGCCACTCAATCACTCACTCAGCCACTCAATCACTCACTCAGCCACTCAATCACTCACTCAGCCACTCACACAATCACTCAGCCACTCACACAATCACTCAGCCACTCACTCACACATTCACACACTCAATCACTCAGCCACTCACACAATCACTCAGCCACTCAATCACTCACTCAGCCACTCACTCACACATTCACACACTCAATCACTCAGCCACTCACACAATCACTCAGCCACTCACACAATCACTCAGCCACTCACTCACACATTCACACACTCAATCACTCAGCCACTCACACAATCACTCAGCCACTCAATCACTCACTCAGCCATGCACTCACTCAGCCACTCACTCACACACTTAATCACTCAGCCACTCAATCAGCCATGCACTCACTCACTCACTCACTCAGCCACTCACTCAATCACTCACTAACACAATCACTCAGCCACTCACACAATCACTCAGCCACTCAATCACTCACTCAGCCACTCAATCACTCACTCAGCCACTCACTCACACATTCACACACTCAATCACTCAGCCACTCACACAATCACTCAGCCACTCAATCACTCACTCAGCCATGCACTCACTCAGCCACTCACACAATCACTCAGCCACTCACTCACACACTTAATCACTCAGCCACTCAATCAGCCATGCACTCACTCACTCACTCACTCAGCCACTCACACAATCACTCAGCCACTCACACAATCACTCAGCCACTCACTCAATCACTCACTAACACAATCACTCAGCCACTCAAAGGAAACTCATGAGGACACAGAGAGAACACTGCAAACTCCTCAAAGACAGTGACCCTAGGTGGGGATTGAAGCTGCCAATCCATGATCCTGGAGCTGTGTAACATCTGGGTGGAAGCTCCTCAGGCAGTTTACCTGGAAAAACACTGGGTCATAACTTTCTATTGGGGCAATTATATCGAACCAGATATGCACCTCCAAATAAGGAAGTGCAGTGGCCTAGTGCTGTTCATAGACACCGCTCCCTGACCTCGGTCATCCTCGATTCAGCACCAGGCCGAGAACGTGCTGAGTTCTGACGAGGGACAAGGGCGGCTAGGGGGGTTGCCTCCAATAAAGCTGGGCTTGGCTCCAGGTTCAGTGCTGAGGCAACTGGGCGCATGCAGAAAGATCTCTTGATCTTTGATTGTCTGCCAGTCTCTTCCTCAGATCTTGGCTGGAGGAGGCCTTGCCTCACAGGAGGCCTGGGCAACTGCTCCCAATTTGCTGAGGTTTTAAACACAAGCGAGAAACACGGGGCTTAATCTGGACTTGAACTGTCTGCATCTGTCTCTTTGATTTGCGCTTGATGCACTCAATAGAAATGAAGGTGAGACTTGGTGGTATCTGCCTCTGAGCTGGTTGCTAACCCCACCATTTGCATGTTTATAGGGCTGGAAAATCCCACAGGGCTAGATTAGCATTTCATGCTAACAAATCAATAAGAGTGCGTGTGCGTGTGTTAGCCTTTCCGCAGGCAGTGTGCCCTGCTGTTGAAGACGTACACACAAAGACAAATGCTGTTCTTATCTGGCAGTTTTTATTTTCGTTGTCTCCTGTAAGGTGTGCTTACGCTAAATCAGCGTGTGCTCCAAAAACTGCAGCTCCAGAACTTGCAGCTGCTGCATCAGACTTTCCAGACAACCTTGTACATTCGTTAAAGATTAGCAACACACACAAAATCTAATTTCAGTTCTTTAAACCAAATAAAACCGGCGTCTTTAACAGACTAATACAGATTTTCACTCATACAGAGTGTACACTGTTACAGGAAACAAGAACCTGGCATAGTTGCAATCCTGGAACAGAAGCCACAACCACACAAGGCTATTAGTTTAATATGTAACACACATATCAAGACAGCAAAGCACTTGTCATGACTCAGGCTGGTGAGACGTGCATGGCCTAAGATGGACCCTCTACGGCCAAAACACAAAAGAGTGTAACGCTCCTTCAAAATTTCTTCTACAATCAAGGTGTTAAAAGAGGGGTTGTCCTCTTTGCTCCTCGTGGAAGGAGGAGTATACTAAGTGAACACTACGGTGAGGGAGCACTACGCCATGTGTGCAGCGTGCTGTTAGGCTTGACTTACTGGGGCAATCATATCCTGGTGGCTATGGAACTGGGCTGTAACCGGAAGGTTGTTGGTTTGATTCCCAGCGCCGGCAGGTCATGACTGAAGTGCCCTTGAGCAAGGCGCCTAACCCCCAGCTGCTCCCCAGGCGTCATGGCTAGGGCTGCCCACCGCTCCGGGCACTGCTCACTGCCCCCTAGTGTTCAGTGTGTGTGTAAATGTGTGTTTCACTGCACGGATTGGTTTAAACGCGGAGAACAAATTCCTCGGTGTGCAGCACAGTGATTCTGATTCTAAATTCTATATGAAGGAAAAGGATTCGTATCAGAACTGAAAATGTTGGATCAGTGCATCCCTAGTTCATATCCCTCTAGCTGACATTTGGCATTGGGCATAGTTGTCTTACCTTGTATGCAACGGCTCTAAAACGCCACGTTTAAGAAGACTCTACAAACTGTGCCTTCAAACCTGAAAGGAGCTGAGATGATAGAAACTCTTGGCTGATCTACAAGCCAGTGGAGCTGCTTCATAGTTCTCCAGGATCCGAACAAAGAGGAGGGAGCCACAAGCGGCCGTGACCCACCCTGGCTTGCAGCGTTCCTGAGCTGGTTGACTAAGACAAATTGTGGTGTGCCCAGCCCCAAATGTCCAGATTATTCTTTTTGTGGCTGTTTATTTGCTTGCTTTTGCCTACTCTGACGTTTTGCATCTATTTGCTCTGTGCTTTGGGGGGGGGGGGGGGGGGCTCCGCTGCGCTCCCTGCAGAATCTCATGCGTTTCCGCCCAGTTTTTTCCCTCACCACAGCCAGATGGCAGTATCATCTGTGTACACATTGGAATGACAAATGTAAGGCAGGTGGCATCTCTGGAGGTGCTGACTCTGTTCGGAGTGCCGGCTCGTTCCCCTGATGCCACTGTTTTCCTAAAGCAGTAGGCAACTCTCCGGGAGCCCATTCCGAGGAAGAAGGCCCAATGCGGTGAGAGAAACACAGTAAAACCACAAGTTGATGCCAGCGTCCCACACCAGATTCTGGGTTCTCTCCCCAAACACCTTCCCACTGGCGTGGCGATGTTTCTCTGTGGTAATGATGGCACTAATACCTTGGTGGACCTTTTTCTAGCCTTGGACCAAAGAGATCGGAGTGCTGACTGATGGGGGGGGAGAAAGCCTAGCATCCATCTGCATGATGTATAGCCACAGGCCCTGGGGCCTAGCCGCAGATTGCCAAGGATTTATTACCCCAATTAGTTCAGGGGCTTGATGAGCTATCATGGCGTGGGGGGGAAGAGCAACATAAGTATGCCTGACGCCATGCAAAAAACAAACACACACCTTGAGCACAAGAGACCCCCAACTGCGTTGGGTTAGGAGATGTCTAGAGTGCCCTCTACTGGCTGCCGAGGGGCATTTCATAAACCTCACACTCTCCTTACACCGAGCCGTATATCTCCAAGTAGCTAAAGCTATTGAAGGCCCAGGGCCATGTCCAAAACAAGTGCCTAACCAACCATCCAGACTGCTGTGGAAGGGTCTCCAAACCCATATTTAATGATATATGTGTTGATTGTTGATTCTGTAAAGTAGTGAGGTCAATTCCGCGTGGGCGAGGGTTAGGCCGGGGTCACGTGCCCTCCGCCGAAGCACTCACACGGTCACAGCGAGCCGCAGCCACGGCATAAACAGGGAAAAAAAAAAGAAAGAAAATACCACTCTTCCTCCGGATTCAAAATTCTAATCACCAACTCATTGCTTAGCAACAGAAGGGTTCCATAGCAACAAGGCCGCATTGTCACTTTAACACTGCAAAGCGAGACACAGTGCTTTTCATCCGCTGCGTTCAGTCTGCCCCTGTTCTTTCCCCCCAACTCACGTCGCATCTTCAATGGAACTCAATCCTGGCTCTGTCTCATTGTCTCTTTTACCTTCTTCCTCTTCCTCAGGCCAGGAACATGTGTTTAAGGCCGCAGCGTGAAGCCACATCCGTACACGTCGGGATTAAAACCGGGGATCGTGCATACATCCGTCCACCTGCCGTTTTTAGTTTTTAACACATTGTTGACATTTCTAACTGTGGCAGTGGAGAGGGGTGAGTCAGAGCTAACCGCTAATTCGTTACGCTTTAATGGTCACTGGGAACACCCACAATAACGAGGGCACTGCCCACCCTCACGGAGCAGCTCTAGAACGTAGGGATACACCACATGTCAACAGTAATAACAACACAAATGATAATAATAGTGTGTATTTTGTAATTCATATTAATTTCTAATTAATACCAAATATAATAATACCTCTAAGTAGAAGTCCACCACTTTCCAAACTTTGACAACAATCCGTAGACAAATATAAGGCATACCTCTTTCATTCAGAGTGCTTTGAGGGGTCAGGACACTGTAAGGACCCCCACAGAGCAGGTCGAACAGGTTGGAACAGACACAGCAGTGGCTGCTGGAGTTTTGAACACTGTCCTCTATAAGTCAGTGTCACTGCAGCGTTGAGGAACATCAACCACCTCAATGCTCTATTAGGGGGGGGGGGTGTCCTGACCAGGCACAGCATAACAAAGCATGCAGAGCAACAGATGGACAATAATTGTAGAAATACAGGATGCTCCTGTCTGGCTCCTGTCTAGTGCTCTATCCTTGGTCCACGGTAGGAATCTGGAGGGTTACACCCCTCTAGCTGTCTGTCAGTCCCTCAGTGATGTAGGATATTTATGGCTGATTATTCTAGTGGAAACGTGTCCCAGTGTTTCATGCAAATACCAGAGACATGCCTTTTGTTATTTAGCTTTTATTGTCCTTTATTTAATTAATTAATTTATTTTTTGGCCAATCGATGGAAGGGAATGGTCAGGAGAATCGCTTTAGTTACCGCTGTCGAATAATATATCAGCCTCGGGCCACTTAAAGGATGGGGGTAATTAACATTTCCGCCGTGGACCAAAGAGGCTTCTGACACTTGGTGACGTGTGAAAAATGAAGGCAGACCATTACCCCAGAGTGGCTGGTCAGAGGACACAGTGGGAAGATGGAGTGTGTGTGTGTGTGTGTGTGTGAGAGAGAGAGAGAGAGAGAGAGAGAGAGAGAGAGTCTGTTCCACTGATCTAAGCCCACATTCTTGTAATTTGGTGCCCAGGGACCTCTAGATCTCCAGTGGGCACTTTCTAAACCAAGGCCAAAAATCCCAAGCTGCCACCAAAGGCTATGTGTGTGCTCTTTCTCTCTCTCTCTCTCTCTCTCTCTGTCTCTCTCTCTCTCTCTCTCTCTCTCTCTCACTCTCTCACTCTCTCTCTCTCTCTCTCTCTCTCTCTCTCTCTCTCTCTCTCTCTCACTCTCTCACTCTCTCTCTCTCTCTCTCTCTCTCTCTCTCCTGAGGTGTGATAATGAGATGGGCTTTTAAACATGCTTCCTGGCAGGGCCGCATCAATCCCGGACTCCTGCCACAGATGACATTTCTGTCCTGTGTTTATTTATCTGAGGCAGTGGTGGGCTGGGTGGGGGGTGGGTGGTTTTCATGGGGGGGGGGTCCACCCTTGGCAGGTCCCTTCTGGCGTCCCAAGGACACAGTGGGCCATCAATCACCCTCAAAGCTGAGGAGAGGGGGGAGAATTGCTCTCACGTGAGAAGGGACTCCGAGCCTCTGGGGGCCCCTCCAGGGCCTGCTTTTGTGCCTTTCCCTGTGTTTTTTTTTTGCTCCACTCTGAGTCTACAACGGTGCTGAAAAGTGCAGTTTTGTGAAAGGCACACACACAAAATATCTCTATTTCTACCCTGCGCCTCCTCTGCCCACAGATGACCATTTCTAAAGCCCTCAATGTGACTCCTGGACCGAGAACTGTCCACCAACCAGTGCAGCATCCCAAAGAAGGACTAGAGGCCGAGCGACACACACTGTGCAGCGACAGATGAGCTACTGTCTCTGACTCTACATCTACAAGGTGGACCAACGAGGGAGGACTGTCTCACAGAGTGGACAGAGAGTGGACACAGGGTTTAAAAACTCCAGCAGCACTGCTGTGTCTGATCCACTCTACACCAGCACAACACACACTAACACACCACCACCACGTCAGTGTCACTGCAGCGCTGAGAACGATCCACCACCACATCACACCTGCTCTGTGGGGGTCCTGAGCGCTGAGGAACAGTGGGGAAATGTGTCTAACAGAAGTATGCAGAGCAGCAGATGGACTACAGGCTGTAAGTGTATGGTCTGAAGCTCACAGTACAGATAGAGTTAAGAAAGAACCGAGGGCCCAGCTTTGTTTTCTCCAGATTTTTCCCAGCTTGGGCCCCGGCTTGCTTCATAAATCAGAGAGGCTCTCTCTCCTCGTCAGAATACAGATTGTTCCTGTGCCGCTCGCCCATTCATCCTCTCCCACCTCTGCGGAGGCTCCGGCGCTTGCCGGCTGACGTGGTTGGACGTGCGCAAAGCAGCCTTTAGGTGGCCGTGTGCACTGGGGGGGGGCTGTCACGTTCATTTATAAGGCTCCCAGGTACTGGATGCATTTATTATTAATAGACACCGTTTGTGGAGGCTGGGAGGGAAGGAGGCAGCAGCTGGGAGGCTTAATGGGGGGCAGTGGGAGGGTGGGGGGTGGGGGGGGGTTCCTCTTCATGTGATGGAATACTAGCTGCAGTTTGTGTGCTGTTTTTACGTCAGCAAAGGGACTATGTTATTTCCCATAGCACTCCAACTGCAGGGTTACCAACGTTCCAGAGACAATTTCACTCACTCACTCACTCACTCACTCACCCAGCCACTCACATACTTTTTCACCCAGCCATGCACACACTCATTCACCCAGTCACTCATACACTCATTCACCCAGCTACTCACACACTCATTCACCCAGTCACCCACCCAGCCATGCACACACTCATTCACCCAGTCACCCACCCAGCCATGCACACACTCATCCGCCCAGTTACTCACACACTCATTCACCCAGTTACTCACACACTCATTCACCCAGTCACTCATACACTCATTCACCCAGCTACTCACACACTCATTCACCCAGTCACCCACCCAGCCATGCACACACTCATTCACCCAGTCACCCACCCAGCCATGCACACACTCATCCGCCCAGTTACTCACACACTCATTCACCCAGTTACTCACACACTCATTCACCCAGTCACTCATACACTCATTCACCCAGTCACTCACATACTTATTCACACAGTCACTCACCCAGCCATGCACACACTCATTCACCCAGTCACTCACATACTCATTCACCCAGTCACACATACACTCATTCACCCAGTCACTCACACACTCATTCACCCAGTCACTCACACACTCATTCACCCAGTTACTCACACACTCATTCACCCAGTCACTCACATACTTATTCACACAGTCACTCACCCAGCCATGCACACACTCATTCACCCAGTCACTCACATACCCAGTCACACATACACTCATTCACCCAGTCACTCACATACTTATTCACACAGTCACTCACCCAGCCATGCACACACTCTTTCACCCAGTCATGCACACACTCATTCACCCAGTCACTCACACACTCATTCACCCAGTCACACATACACTCATTCACCCAGTCACTCACACACTCATTCACCCAGCTACTCACACACTGACTCACCCAGTTACTCACACACTCATTCACCCAGTCACTCACACACTCACACCTGTAGATAGTTTCACACACTCACCCAGACACACTCAAATATCCCATAATTCTTGCCTAACATTGTAACAGTTGCTATGTCTGAATGCGTTTAATAGTGGGGCATGGGTAGGTAAAATAAATAAATAAATAGTGCTCTGTGATTGGTTGATTTCCCTGTCACTCAAACAGCCTTTGTTTGACAAAGTACACATTCGTGACCACAATGAAAAGAACAACCACAACACGCAGTCTCTCCACCCTCTCACCCATCCCCACCGCCCGGGCTTTCAGCTTGACCTGCCTCTGGGCCACTCGCAGCGCTGGGACGGGGAAGATGGCTGTGCTAGCTGCTAGCGCCAGAGCTGGAGGTATTTGGAGAAGGCGCTGGTGTCCATGACAACCTAAAGCTCAGGTGGGAGTGAACTGACTGCAGCAACATGATGTAATGGGGAACACATCAGAGAGGCAGACTCTCTCTCTCTCTCTCTCTCTCTCTTCTTTCTCTCTCTCTCTCTCTCCCCCTCTCTTCTTTCTCTCTCTCTCTGCATTTCTTTTTTTCTATACCCTGTCTGTTTTATTTCTTCTCCTCTCTGACTTCTTATAAGCTCTCTCTCTCTCTCTCTCTCTCTCTCTCACTGTTATAAGCTTTCGCTAAACACAACATGTAAAGGGTGCCATTGACTGCGGTCATATAAGTGGGATTGGGTGTTTTACAGTGTGAGTTTATGTATAATTTAGCAGCGGCTCTTTATGCACGACCCCTTAAATACCAGCACATAAACCCAGACGTAAACCCAGAACCCAGACCAAATATCAGCTGAAAACCCGGACAACGAGCCAGATGTAAACCCAAACACAATCTCAGACGTAAACCCAGACACGAACCCTAACTTGAATACAGACGTAAATCTAGCAGCGCTTCAGACAGACTGCAGTAAAGCACAGGAACCACAGGGGGCTTTATGTTTTTGAGCATCTTGCTGCACCTTTAAAGCTATACTGGTTGCCAGTGAAATAACCTGAGAGTTTGTTCAATAATAAAATAGTAGTAAATTGATGTATTAATAAAAGTATAAAATTCTTTGTTATTTATTGTCATCCCAAAATCCCCAACTACCCCAATCTGGGGAGCCATCGCAGACGACAGTCAGTCTCCCCAGTAGTGATAGGAGGGATAGAGACAGCTCAGCGAGACGTGCAGTACATCCACTCAACTCAACGCTCACCCGCACACAGCCAGAGCTTCTCAGGAAGGTCTCCACCAGACTGCGATGTTCCTTGGCCCGCACAGTCACCAAACGTATTGCCAATGAAGCTTTTATGGCACCAGCTGCGATGCCTCCTTTGGCAACCTATGTGTGTGCAGGATCTACAGTCCCAGCTGCAACATCTGTGGGCAAAAGTGCTGCAGGATGCCACAGGGAAAATGCCTCGTTCCCTAACCATAACTCATCTTCAACCCAGTCTTGAGGCGGTGCAACAGGGCACTGGTGCCTCCTTCCAAAAAAACATATCCTTCCACTTTAATATCGCAGCCACCAACTTATAGTCATCAGTCCACTACATTTCATTTCAAACCAAAAGACCCCCCACCCCTCTCAAAGCTGCCAGGAAAGAGATGATACTCCAGTACATCCTCATGCCGAGGGACAGGGGGCCAGTAAAGGCCTGAAGGGGTGAAAAGGGCTGGTGTCCACAGCCCCGTGGACATGTGGTGGCTATTTCAAGGTCTGTTAATGGCTCAATCTAGCGATGACAGCTAGATTTACTGTGTGGTCTCCAGGGTGTGGTGTCAGAAAGAGGGAAGGGTCTCTCTCTCTCTCTCTCAACCAGCTTTATTCAAAGCGTCTGGTGCAACATCATTATATGGTAACTCCCCTCTCTCTGGGCTTTGGGAGCTCCATCTCCGGCTGGTGACTCACTGCTCCCCCCTTCACCAGCCTTTCTCCCCCATCATCCCTCGCTCTTGCCCAGAGAAGCCTGAGACAAACGCCCCACCAGTGGAGCAGCAGCCTTCCTCTCTTTTAGCCACCAACCACCTCTTCCTTCCATTTTGTCGTGCACCGGCTTGAACCCTCAGAAGCCTGTGAACCTATAAGGTTGCTGTAATTATTGAAACGTAGTCGTGTAATTACATAGTAATAACATGATATAGGGCATTGGTCTGCAGTGTAATACATTACAATTACATAGTAATAACATCATAATTACATGTGTACAGGACATTGCTCTGCATTTATTACACTGTGTAATAGGACTTTGATGTTATAGATTAAACCCTTAAAGTCTACAAGGACTGTTGGATTGCTAATTGGAACGTAATTAATAGTTAAATCTACATGCATAATTACTGTGTTTATAGAACTGTAATTACAGCTATTATAATAATGTATCAGCACATTTCCCGTCCTGTTCAGTTCAGTGGACACCTGCTCAACTGACATTTCTTATGACCACAACGGATCAGGCAATAGACTGAGGTCTTTATTTACCAATTAAAACCGAATGTTTGCACACTGGCTATTACTAAGGGTCCGGCGTGAGTCATACAGAGCGGTGTGTCACCGTGGTAACATATGACCGAGCACTAGATGTCCAGCGGACACGAACATCCTGTCAAACTAGAGCCACTTCCTAAGACCCCGTGCCCGTCCCATAGACCGCACAATAAAGCAGAAGGCAGGACGGATAAATGTCAGCCTTCAGGTTTCATCACAGAGATGATCAACCCACACACACACACACACACACACAACCAAGCCTGCTGCCACTAAATCACCCTCTTAACGAGCTGCTCTGCCCTTTTGCCGCTCCTCCCTTCTATTCGTCAGTGACGTGCCGACCATTTGCTAATGTATATATATTTATATCAGCCCCCACCCAATGTGAAAGACCACATTGCTCCAACGCGGACGACATTTGCCCCACGCAGCCTTCCATTGTCCTTCAAAGACCTCCATAGAGCCATGGTTGGATGGATGAGGGACTGCACTTATGCTGCATGGATATGGACCCGGGTGCTTCAGTGAGGATCCCACAGTCTTTTCGTATGGGTGACATCACTGTGTACGGTCCGTACTCATCCCTCACACACATTCACATTCAGACAAGGACGACTACGTTATTAAACGTGAAGCTGGATCAGAGAAATATTTACGCAGACAGTCTGCAAGAATCTCTCAGAGCACAGGGACAGGTGGTGGAGTCATGGATATGTGGCTTGTGTCTGTATTCTAAAAAAGACCCAACACATGAGTGAAATAACACAATTCCTGAAGCTTGTGTATAATGTGTATGAACAACTCGCACAGTTTTCTATTAGATCTAATGATAAAAATGCTAATATGGCTAACAAATAATAATGGTATTTTTCCTCATAATGCAAAACGGTGGAATCCATACCCCTCAATGATGCTACGAGGTTGTTAGCCTCTGTGCTTCTGAGTGCTGTGAGACTCTCTCCAGACACAACAGGAGGAGCTGCATATAAGATAAACATATAAATGTGAGTTTCTATCCCATTTTTAAAGTTTCTCAGTTTCAGAGCTTCTCAGAATTCAAAGGGCTAGATCTGCATTGGTTCTCCTGTGATGTTTCTATTGGTCCATTCCATCTGAAGAGTCAGCTATTGTCAAATTATGTCAACAATCATAAAGGTTCTGCCCTGATTGTGATATGTAAATTATTATATGTAAATATGTAATTTTTTTTATATAGCATCCTATACATTACTCCACCCCTCGAAGCACACAACAATGAAAATCCCCAAAATAACCTCAAAAGAACGAACAAAAGTCCCGCCCACAGCCAAAACTCACAATTTCAAGTTAATTTCACTCTTTCAAATTTACTCTTCATTGGAATAATTAAAAATGAAGTGAATGACCCAAAGATGTCACGGCTTATGGCTTGGACAGTATGAAAAAATCAGTAAAATTTACAGGAAAAAATGGCAGCTTATTTTTGTCAATCGTAATTTTTAAATTTAAGAACTGTTTATTTACAATACTTTATCTGTTAAAAAAACAAATATATGAAGTAGGTGCCACACTCCAGCACTCGGGGCATCACACATCAACACTAAACATGCACACACACACACACACACACACAAATACACAAAATAAAAAGTCCACTACAACCCAAAATCAAAAAGCTTCAAAGACCAAGTCACTCTGAATATCACAGAGAATATGGAGCTGCAAGGCATGCTGGGAGCTCCCTAATGAGTCTCAGCTCGTCCCAATCATTGGACACTTGTACCGCCCCCTAATGGTTTGTGGATTTAACAGTGAATTGTGTATTTTTACAAAAAAATAAATTAAAGCAAAAATGACAGTGTTTTTAACTTTGAAACTATATATATTTGTTTTTTTACAGTAAAGAGATGTAAAAATCAGTGTTGTGGCTGATCAAAGTATTCCACTGTTACAGAAATGTACTGTCGTGGTTTTACAGTTTTTTACCGTAAAATACACAGACGCGCAGTGAAGAAAAGAACCATTGCCGTTTCCCGTCCGTGGTCAGTTTGGGAGTATTTTGACCCCCACTCAGCCTCAATTGTATTAGTCACAGGCTTTTAGAATACACTGCTGCAGTCTTGAGGTCGTTATAATGCTGTTTGCTTTGTTCGCTCTGAGAAGGGCCAGAAAGCCTTTAAAGTCTTTAAGAAAAGTCTTTAATTGTGGTACAGTAGTCTAGCGTAATGGCCGTCTGAGCTGTTCCACCTCCATGTAAGTGTGTATAGATCTGGAGAGATGTGTGTGTGTGTGTGTGTGTAGTGCATCAAGGACCAACAGCCTCATCCCTGTGTATAGCATTTCTCCCCCATTTTCATAACAGTCCACAAGGTCTGAAGAGGGGTGTTTGATCCTTGTGGTATTTTAATCACAGCGTGTTACAGACATTATATTAAGACCCCTTATATTTTACATAGATACCTAGTCTCAACATCAAAGTCAAGCTTAAAAAGCTTAAATATGCAGCAAAAACAACAACAACAACAACAAACCCAGCAGCTTGCAGAAGGGTTGGTTACGTTGCCATGGTTATATCATAGCCTCTCTCGCTGTTTGTTGCACTCAAACATTCCTACAACAGCTGATACCCATAATCCACTGCATTGTTTGGTAAAATCTATACTAGTGCACTATACCGTGAGTAATATATAACCGAGGGTTAATAGTCTAAAGTAAGAATGCAATGTCTGTGTGTGTGTGTGTGTGTGTGTTGATACCCACATTTTGGGGTGTATTTACCTCATGGGGACCCCGAGGTTAGGGTTAGGTGTTGCTGTAGCGTTAATTAGCAACGGTATTCATTATTTCTATGGAGGGTCCTCACAAGTGCTGCAATACCCGTGTGAGTGTGCGTGGGTGAGTGAGAGAGAGAGAGAAGTGTTCTTTGGACAAGTACAAAGACATAGAAAGTGGGATGTGTGCTGACCTTGGCTCCGCCCCTTTATCAGAACCGTGGAATATAACAAGCACAGTCCTCAGCTGCCTATTTCCAAGAAACAAAAGTTACCCGGTCCACATCCGATTCTGCTGATGGGGTTTCTTTGGTGGCCAAGAGCAGGCAGATCCTAGAACACAGAGCGATGTAAGAGACCAGACAGAAACGCAGAACCATGAAGGACATAGACTGTCTCTGCCTGTCTCTACTAATGGAAGCAATGCACTGTGTGAGTCTGATTCTTCATTCATTAATTCATTCTCAGTACCCACTTCATTCTGTTCAGTTTAAAGAAGGACTGGTAGGCAGTGACACACCCTGGGCCACACACACTCACCCTGTCACTCACACATTCACAGCTGTGGACAGTTTCACACACTCACCCATTCACTCACGTGTTACCAGCATATGTTTTTAGACTGTAGACGGAAACCAGAGGAAACCCACGCAGACACAGAGAGAACACACCATACTCCTCACAGACAGTCACCTGGAGGAAACCCACACAGACACAGGGAGAACACACCACGCTCCTCACAGTCACCCGGAAGAAACCCACGCAGACACAGGGAGAACACACCACACTCCTCACAGACAGTCACCTGGAGGAAACCCACGCAGACACAGAGAGAACCCACCACACTCCTCACAGACAGTCACCCGGAGGAAACCCACGCAGACACAGGGAGAACACACCACACTCCTCACAGACAGTCACCCGGAGGAAACCCACGCAGACACAGAGAGAACACACCACACTCCTCACAGACAGTCACCCGGAGGAAACCCACGCAGACACAGAGAGAACACACCACACTCCTCACAGACAGTCACCCGGAGGAAACCCACGCAGACACAGGGAGAACACACCCCACTCCTCACAGACAGTCACCCGGAGGAAACCCACGCAGACACAGGGAGAACACACCACACTCCTCACAGACAGTCACCCGGAGGAAACCCACGCAGACACGGGGAGAACACACCACACTCCTCACAGACAGTCACCCGGAGGAAACCCACGCAGACACGGGGAGAACACACCACACTCCTCACAGACAGTCACCCGGAGGAAACCCACGCAGACACAGGGAGAACACACCACACTCCTCACAGACAGTCACCCGGAGGAAACCCACGCAGACACAGGGAGAACACACCACACTCCTCACAGACAGTCACCCGGAGGAAACCCACACAGACACAGAGAGAACACACCACACTCCTCACAGACAGTCACCCGGAGGAAACCCACACAGACACAGAGAGAACACACCACACTCCTCACAGACAGTCACCAGGAGGAAACCCACGCAGACACAGGGAGAACACACCACACTCCTCACAGACAGTCACCCGGAGGAAACCCACACAGACACAGGGAGAACACACCACACTCCTCACAGACAGTCACCCGGAGGAAACCCACACAGACACAGGGAGAACACACCACACTCCTCACAGACAGTCACCCGGAGGAAACCCACACAGACACAGGGAGAACACACCACACTCCTCACAGACAGTCACCCGGAGGAAACCCACGCAGACACAGAGAGAACACACCACACTCCTCACAGACAGTCACCCGGAGGAAACCCACGCAGACACAGGGAGAAAACACCACACTCCTTACAGACAGTCACCCGGAGGAAACCCACGCAGACACAGGGAGAACACACCACACTCCTCACAGACAGTCACCCGGAGGAAACCCACGCAGACACAGAGAGAACACACCACACTCCTCACAGACAGTCACCCGGAGGAAACCCACCCAGTCACAGGGAGAACACACCACACTCCTCACAGACAGTCACCCGGAGGAAACCCACACAGACACAGGGAGAACACACCACACTCCTCACAGACAGTCACCCGGAGGAAACCCACGCAGACACAGGGAGAACACACCACACTCCTCACAGACAGTCACCCGGAGGAAACCCACGCAGACACAGGGAGAACACACCACACTCCTCACAGACAGTCACCCGGAGGAAACCCACGCAGACACAGGGAGAACACACCACACTCCTTACAGACAGTCACCCGGAGGAAACCCACGCAGACACAGGGAGAACACACCACACTCCTCACAGACAGTCACCCGGAGGAAACCCACGCAGACACAGAGAGAACACACCACACTCCTCACAGACAGTCACCCGGAGGAAACCCACACAGACACAGGGAGAACACACCACACTCCTCACAGACAGTCACCCGGAGGAAACCCACGCAGACACAGGGAGAACACACCACACTCCTTACAGACAGTCACCCGGAGGAAACCCACGCAGACACAGGGAGAACACACCACACTCCTCACAGACAGTCACCCGGAGGAAACCCACGCAGACACAGAGAGAACACACCACACTCCTCACAGACAGTCACCCGGACTAAACCCACGCAGACACAGAGAACACACCACACTCCTTACAGACAGTCACCCGGAGGAAACCCACGCAGACACAGAGAGAACACACCACACTCCTCACAGACAGTCACCCGGACTAAACCCACGCAGACACAGAGAACACACCACACTCCTTACAGACAGTCACCCGGAGGAAACCCACGCAGACACAGGGAGAACACACCACACTCCTCACAGACAGTCACCCAAGGCAGAATGCTATATTTTCCCAGAGTTCTGCGGTTTTAAACCCTGAAGACGCCTGCGTCCAGCTGGGACCGCTCTGCATGGGAAAGGGCTGCACATTTTTGGAGCTGTTCTGGATTCACTTGTTGCTGATTTGCGTCCCTTGGAAACACATGGTATTTCTGCCTATGGAGAAGTGCTCAGAGCCACTGCAGCAGTGTCATGGGAGATCATCTTGGCTCTTACTGCACTGGAGGTTTTACAGAAGACTCTAGCAGCGTGTGTTCATTTCTTTTCCATTCATTAATAAATTTTGGACCAATCCGCCGACTGGACTTTCAGACTTAGGATGCGTTTGCAGATCATCATTATGAATAAGTGACAATCAATGGCCTGGTTCCACAATCAATTCATGTGTTCATCTGTTGAAGGTGGACGTGTGAAGTTCTGACAGCAAGTAAAAGTAGGATAAATCTTCCTCTAAATCTAAGCCTAACACTGACCACAAATATAACCCTGTCTCTAAGAGAAATATATATATATTACATGTGTTTGTTATTACTATTTTCCTTGCGGAACACTGTTTTTGCTGTTGCTATTGAAACTGCAACACGTCGCAGTGCATTCTCTGCAAGTTCTGCTTCTGAAGTCGACATCAGTGTTCATTTGTTCCCTGGCCCCTCCGAGGGCTCATTTAACACACTTCAGTTCATACAGTAATAGAACGGCCCTTAAGATGGTGTCAGGGATCCCCCCCACGGGGAAGTGGTGAGGTTAAAACCAGAAGTGAAACGCAGGGCTAATGTAGCTATAACTTTCTGGCGTTTACTGTAAAATTACAAAAAAACTGTTTTTCTACTGTGATTAATTACAGAATTAATACACAGTAAAATACAGTTAAAATAAATGACAGGAGCTGCATTGTATTATAAAAGTAAAATGCTGGTGTCTCTGTTGTTGTTAATTTACAGTGAGATTCTTTACGGTGCACATCTGGTGGCTAAAGTTGGTGTACAGGTTAATGCTAAACAACACGGCTCATCACACTTGCTTTTACTCTTCTCAGACAGACTTGTTTATAGGGGTTTGACACGGTTTGAAACAGGCATTTCAACCTTTTTGGACCCCCCCAGAACCCAAGCGCAGTTTCTCTTCTGTTTCCAATGAATCCACTGATGAAGGACTAGAGGACGAGCGACACACACTGTGCAGCGACAGATGAGCTACTGTCTCTGACTCTACATCTACAAGGTGGACCAACGAGGGAGGAGTGTCTCACAGAGTGGACAGAGAGTGGACACAGGGTTTAAAAACTCCAGCAGCACTGCTGTGTCTGATCCACTCTACACCAGCATGACTCATGTGTGACGGCGGTGGGTGAGGGGGGTGGTTTTAATGTTTTGGCTGAGCCATGTCTATGCCTAGCACAGGGTCCTGATGATTCATGACGGTGGGTGGGACATGTTACGTATCCAGGCAACTGTCTCCCTCCTCCATTCCGTTAATTAAAGCTCCAGCATGCTTTTTATGGGCAGGACATAAAGGGCCGGGTCCTGGCCGCCGCAGACCGAGCGCTGGATGCACACAGTGGGCCCTCGTCAGAGAGGTGGAAGAGCACTGGGAGTGAGAACGCGCAATCTCGTAAAATCAGGGTCCTCAGGGGCTGACCCGATTATTGAAGTCATAAATAAGAGCCTCGTGGAGGCAATTACTCCTGTGTCTTCCCTCGGCCGAGGGGCGGTGCTTCAGATATTTAAGATGCAAACACCTCTTAGGAACTTGGTTGTGACTCATTCACACGTTCACTCGTTCACTCAGTCGTTCAGTTCCATAGTTACATATACTCTTACTCACAGGCTAATTCACGTACATACATAATCAGTCATATGCATGTTCACTCATTCATTTACATACACCCTTACTCACATTCGCTTACTCACATATTCATATACAAACTCGCTCACTTCAAAGTCGCACATTCCAATTCACTCACTCAGTCACTCAGTCACTCACAGCTGGTGAGTGCACAATTAGGGCATTGATTCTCACATACTCACCTGAATACCTACTCACTGACTCACAAACGCACTTCCTCACTCACTCACTCACTCACTCACTCACTAACATAAAGTCTGTCTTAGTCAAATACATACATTTTCACTCAGTCTCTCACTCACACACAATATATTCTCAATCCCATACATACTCACTCACATTTTCATTACCTCATTATTCATTACTCAGGGTTCAGGCTTAGGCTCACAGTTCAGGCTCAGGGTTCAGGCTCAGGCTCAGGGTTCGGGCTCAGGTTTCAGGTTCGGGCTCAGGGTTCGGGTTCAGGCTCAGGGTTCTGGCTCAGGGTTCAGGCTTAGGCTCACAGTTCAGGCTCAGGGTTCAGGCTCAGGGTTTGGGCTCAGGCTCAGGGTTCTGGCTCAGGGTTCAGGCTTAGGCTCACAGTTCAGGCTCAAGGTTTGTGTTCAGGCTCAGGGTTCGGGCTCAGGCTCAGGGTTCGGGCTCAGGTTTCAGGTTCGGGCTCAGGGTTCGGATTCAGGCTCAGGGTTCAGGGTTCGGGCTCAGGCTCAGGGTTCTGGCTCAGGGTTCAGGCTTAGGCTCACAGTTCGTGCTCAGGGTTCGGGCTCAGGGTTCGGGCTCAGGTTTCAGGTTTGGGCTCAGGGTTCGGGTTCAGGCTCAGGGTTCAGGCTCAGGGTTCAGGTTCAGGCTCAGGGTTCAGGTTCAGGGTTCGGGCTCAGGCTCAGGCTCAGGGTTCAGGTTCAGACTCAGGGTTCAGGTTCAGGCTCAGGGTTCGGGTTCAGGCTCAGGCTCAGGGTTCAGGTTCAGACTCAGGGTTCAGGTTCAGGCTCAGGGTTCGGGTTCAGGCTCAGGCTCAGGGTTCAGGCTCAGGCTCAGGGTTCAGGCTCAGGGTTCAGGTTCAGGCTCAGGGTTCGTGTTCAGGCTCAGGGTTCGGGCTCAGGCTCAAGGTTCGGGTTCAGGCTCAGGGTTCGGGTTCAGGCTCAGGGTTCGGGCTCAGGCTCAGGGTTCAGGTTCAGGCTCAGGGTTCGGGTTTAGGCTCAGGGTTCGGGTTCAGGCTCAGGGTTCAGGTTCAGGCTCAGACTCAGGGCTGTGGTCAGCAGCACTGCATTGACATGTGTTTATTTCATGTTTCAGAGGCACAAATCCATGCTCCTGATGCACTGGTGCAGTGAGGTGTGTGTTGTACACTTTGCCATGGCACTGGGTTGAGAAATGGCAATGTAATTAAATAAACATTTAATTTTTAATTTCCTGATAGATTTTGTAAGCAACAATGACCCAAAATATGCTTTGTGGTGTTTTCTTGATTAAACAATGGAACGAGCAGATTCCTGCAATCTGTCGTGTCAAACCCTGTCTACGGAGAGTGTCTTCACAATGAATTAAACATGCTGTTCTCACATCAGCCAGAGATGGCTTATATTTTGTGGTGCAACACAGGCAAAATGAAGCACAGCCTCAAATACAAAACGATACCTGGTTGAACATCAGTCATCAAGTGACAAACAGCCAGGTGTCTATGAGGTGTGAACTACGACCAAACGAGCAAACACAGACTTTTTAAACCCAGGTCGAAGCTGCCAACCTTCAGCTAGAACCTGAGCTACAAGTCCTTCACCCAAAAAGGCCTCAGAACTGTGCCCCGTCCCCTGAGCAACCAATTTCTAAGACCGAACCTCCACATCATTCATGACTCCTGTGTATTGGCTCTGATGTGTGTCAAATAAGTCATTGCTAAATGTTTAGGTAGAACTACTATTTTTAATTAAGGACAATATGCCCAGAGCAGGTAGTGTCTCTGTCACAGCTGCAGGGTCCTGGAGGTTGTGGGTTCGAGTCCTGCTCCAGGTGACTGTCTGTGAGGAGTGTGGTGTGTTCTCACTGTGACTGGGTGGGTTTCCTCCGGGTGACTGTCTGTGAGAAGTGTGGTGTGTTCTCTCTGTGTCTGTGTGGGTTTCCTCCGGGTGACTGTCTGTGAAGAGTGTGGTGTGTTCTCTCTGTGTCTGCGTGGGTTTCCTCCGGGTGACTGTCTGTGAGGAGTGTAGTGTGTTCTCTCTGTGTCTGCGTGGGTTTCCTCCGGGTGACTGTCTGTGAGAAGTGTGGTGTGTTCTCTCTGTGTCTGCGTGGGTTTTCTCCGGGTGACTGTCTGTGAGGAGTGTGGTGTGTTCTCTCTGTGTCTGCGTGGGTTTCCTCCGGGTGACTGTCTGTGAGGAGTGTGGTGTGTTCTCTCTGTGTCTGCGTGGGTTTCCTCCTGGTGACTGTCTGTGAGGAGTGTGGTGTGTTCTCTCTGTGTCTGTGTGGGTTTCCTCCGGGTGACTGTCTGTGAGGAGTGTGGTGTGTTCTCTCTGTGTCTGCGTGGGTTTCCTCCGGGTGACTGTCTGTGAGGAGTGTGGTGTGTTCTCCCTGTGTCTGCGTGGGTTTTCTCCGGGTGACTGTCTGTGAGGAGTGTGGTGTGTTCTCTCTGTGTCTGCGTGGGTTTCCTCCGGGTGACTGTCTGTGAGGAGTGTGGTGTGTTCTCTCTGTGTCTGCGTGGGTTTCCTCCGGGTGACTGTCTGTGAGGAGTGTGGTGTGTTCTCTCTGTGTCTGTGTGGGTTTCCTCCGGGTGACTGTCTGTGAGGAGTGTGGTGTGTTCTCTCTGTGTCTGCGTGGGTTTCCTCCGGGTGACTGTCTGTGAGGAGTGTGGTGTGTTCTCTCTGTGTCTGTGTGGGTTTCCTCCGGGTGCTCCGGTTTCCTTCCACACTCCAAAAACACACGTTGGTAGGTGGAGTGGTGACTCAAAAGTGTCCGTAGGTGTGAGTGTGTGAGTGAGTATGTGTCGCCCTGTGAAAGTCTAGCGCCCCCTCCAGGGTGTGTTCCTGCCTTGCGCCCATTGATTCTGGGTAGACTCCGGACCCACCGCTGCCCTGAACTGGATAAGCGCTTACAGACAATGAATGAATGAGTGAATGAGTGGTGCATGGCTTTTAACAGTGTCTTTAGGTGTGGGTCAAGGCACTTTTCTACACTTTCTGAAAATGTTTTTTTATGTACCTACATTGAAGTTCGAACATTTATAACCATCTCACTGCAGCCTATATTTTAATCTGCTGGTAATTACAAGTGAAATACATTTCCTGGATTCCCACAAAGTATTTTTAAAGATGGAAAAAGTCATGTCAGGGTTGTGATGATGTTGTGAATGTATAAAGCCTGGTGGTTTGCTTGGTGATGCACTTCAGTCCAGCGCCTCCTTCCTGCATGCTGCTGAACACACGCCCACCAGCGACACATCGCTTGCTGCATGCACAGATAGTGGAGCCAACCTAGATGCTGTCCCTGATCGGTATGTGTTAAACCCAACGCCTGGGTGCGCTGCACTGAACGACTGGATACCGCTGTCGACTCTGAGCTTATTAAAGATCAGAGATGTCTGGGGATTCAGGTGCAAAGGTCTGAGGTCCTGCTGTGTAGAGTTCTAAAGGGATACAGCTGGTTTGTGTTGGCTCGCAATTCTGAGTCTGTATCTCAAACAGTCATCATAATAAAGGTAATGAGAATAATGATCATCCCTCCACCACCACCACCACCACCACCGTGCTCTCCACTCGGAGTCCCATAAGCTCTTTGCATTCTCTTCATCGCATTGCAATTGTGCTGAGCACCCTGGTGGTTTGGAGTTCTGCTCTGCCAGGTTTCTCTCTCTCTCTCTCTCTCTCTCTCTCTCTCTCTCTCTGGAGCTCTGATAGCCTGCTATTGTCCATGGGCTATTTATTGAGGAAGCCCAGCCAAAGCCAACAAACTTCTGCACAAACAAGAAAGACGAGAGCACAGCGTCCGCTGCTGGCAAAACAACGAGCGCCGCGACTACAAAAGCAAAGCTGCTGTGTCAGGGAGGAGGAGCGTGGCCCATCTGAACTCCGGCTGAGGTTACGTCTCACCAGTGATTGCTTATTGAAAAACAACCATTTGAGGAGCTGCCTAAGAGGCCTTCTGGCAGAAGAGAAAGATCTCGACATCTCCACAACCACAACAAACACAAAAGAACCGATCTAAGGAGCTGACCGTGGTCTTAGACGTCGTCCCGTGTGTTTGGGGTGAAATTTCCGAGACTGAACTTCTGCATCGTTCAAGTCTCAGCTCAGGTCTCTCCCAGTGGCTTGTGTTCCGTGGTAGAACCCCAGGACCTGTTAGAACCTTGACATTAGACTCCCACAAAGGTTTGTGTGATCAACGCCACTGAAGAACCGCTTGAGTTCCCTGAAGAACCATGTTTGCAAATGAGGTGGTTGAGTGTGAAGAACTTTCTAAAGGACACCCTGATGGTTCTACAAGGGTTCTATTAAAGGAAATGGTTCTGTATAGAACCCTCAACATGCCAAGAACCTTTTTCATGATTAAAGAAAGGGTCTTTTGCATTGTGAAGGGGTTCTACACGGCACCAGAAAAGGGTTCCTCTGTTGGAAGAAGCCTGACATTGTGAATTAGAAAAGTCCAGTGACATATTTCAAGCCTCGTTTGTGGGTTTTTTTAATTCAAAATTTTAGATAAAGTACGTATAGATACAGACCCAGGTGTGGCCCGAAGTTCTACAGACCCTAAGAGGTTTGGACGGTGGCTGGGAGGACGTCTCAATCACTGGACCTCATTCCACTTTTATGAATTCCCCCTCACACCACAGAAGAACCACGTCTGGAACCACGAGGAACCCTTTGTGGCTGTAAATGAGTGGAACACCATTTAGAGAACTACTACAGCGCTGTAGATTAAAGCCAGAGGCCCTTTCTGAGAGTGGGTGACTGAATGGATGGGTGGGTGGGCCATTAGATAAATAGAGAAATAGATAACAGATTGATTGCAGGTCAGAAAGGTAGCTCTAGAGCAGTGGCAGCTGGTGGAGCCTCAGTGTTGCGCTTGCTCAGACCTCTGGTGGGTTTGATAGTGCTGCGCTCTGTGCAGTTCCCAGCATAGATTTGCTTCTTTGCGGAAATCCAGTGTAATTTGCTGAAGGTGAAAAAAAAAAAAGCCCCTTCAGTAGCAGATTTACAGCCCCTTTTGCAGTATTACAGGGTGAACCCGAGAGCTGTGATGAATGGTTGGGCACGGTGTCCTTCAAAGAGTGCGATTTCTGTGGGCGAGGCAAAGTATTTTTCCCTTGTTGGGGTTGGAGAGGCATCTCTGGGGTCCTTTAAAGTGGTGAGCGTGTACAGAAGCGTGGAGCTGAAACAGCGAGCTCAGCCTTTAAAAGTCCTTCCAGTGTTTTTTGTTGCCTTTGTCTGAGGCAGCAACAAGGACCGTGGAGTTTGGGCGCTCAAACGTTCCGCCCTCAACCGCCGTGTCCTTGGAACGGCGATGGGGAAGAAGGTCCAAACGTTCCACGGCTTCCAAAGCGTCGCACCGAGAACTTTCCCTTGGGATTCATCACTTTCCCGACCATTGAGAAGGCTTTCTTCACATGTCCCTACCTCTACAAAGGACTTGACCTCCTGAAGTGCCTTGTAGGACATCACCATCACCATCACAAATAGGTTATAGCATGGTATACAGTAGCCAGATAAACCAGAACAGCACTGCAGTATTCCGGATCCTGACCGTCAGTCAATAATCATATATTAGTGTTGAATAAGCCATTAATAACACGGTTAATATGGCATTAACATCACAGAACGAAGCCAATCAGAATGTTTGTTTACCCCGAATGGCCAGTTCACTAGAGAGCGCGAGAGGGACGTGAGAGTGAGGGAACACACACACACACACACACATGTACATTACATTACTCTCTGACCTCTGACACAGCTTCAGAAGTCCATTGCTGTCTTAATAAAGCCTTTCGCATTTCCACAGCACTGCACTGATACAAACAACCACACGTCGCGTAGGCTCCAGAGAAGGTGAAAAGAGGGGCGGACGTACCTCCAAAATCCGGCCGGAGACGGATGTCATACCCCTTCAGCAGTTTGTCCACTGTCGACTTGGCCACAGATATTCCAGATCCAGTGGGTGTGCTGTGGGAGAGACATTCGAGATTTAATGTGTGCATCTGGAGTCCACCAACACTCAGACTGTGAAACAAGACCAGCCCCCGAGTCTGTCCAATCACACTGCTGGGTCTGTGTTTATGTGACAGCGCAAAGACGAGGTTAAACGGAACAAGATGTACAAAAAGATATAAGAGCACTGCATAAAAATTGAGAAGATCACAGAGCGAAAACGGCTAAAAAAACAGCTTCTGCTCCTCGCTCCTCACTGCTGTGCGCTCAGGGTCGGGGTGAACAGCGAGTGGCTTGTTAACAATTAAAGGAAAACGTGCTGAACAAGGTGGGGGAGAATATTGCTGTGGTGATTGATCCTTGTGGTATTTTGGACATTTCATTAAGGACCAGAACGTATAGTGAGTCGTGAGTCTGGACAATTGCACTTGCCCCAATGACGACACACTGAGGTACAGTGGACCACTACATAATGGAGGGTGCATTGCCCCAATGCCAACCATGGCCCCGTCCACTGGTGGCGCTGTTTTACTAAACCAATATAAAACTAAGAGCTACAGAAACAGCACTGCTGTCTGTTCATGGCGGTGTAATCCTTTGGGGGTTGGGTTTACAGGTGTAGGTGTAGGTGTAGCTAGGGTTAGATGTTTTAAGGATGATTTTTCATGCCGGGTTGCCAGAGGGTGACACGAATATATTTAGTAGACATTCAATGAATGCGAATTATATTTAGTACACACTGTATGAATCCTGGGAGCGGTATGTGGGAGTTGCAGGGCATCCTCAGACCGTCATTGGCTTGTTTTGCTGGGAATATTTAATCAGGATCACACATGCATGTTTGTGAAAGCCAAGATGGTTGCCATGGTTTCCGACTGACACTCAAGCTCCTCTGGTCAGATTGTGATTGTGAGGGAGAACCCAGAGCCCATCCACTCTTAGCAAACCTGGCTCTAGAACTGCAGGAGGGTATTTGTTCTCATGGTTCTCTATGAAACCTCTAAGAACCCTCACTGCATTCAAATATCCTGCTGCCTTCGTACATCTACTGTGTTACTACTGGACCATTCAGGGGTTAAACTTAGTCCCCAGCATTTTGGTGATTTCCTATTGAAAAGCAGGAGGATATAGACCTGACTGGGAATCCAAACCCAGTGTATACCAACTATGAAGTGCATATGTACTTAATATATATTTGTGGATTTTCGTGTGAATTTCTGGCAACCCGGCATGAAATATCAGCCTTAAAATCCGAAACCTAACACTAACCTCAACTGTAAGCTGCAAAATATCAGAAACGACAGTGTGTTATGTTTGTGTACGCCTATTACCAACAGTTTACAGCACTGTTTCTGCAGCTCAACAGGGAGTTACAGTGCCACCAGTGGACGGGAGCTCAGTTATAACAAACATGTGTATGTGCCATGATTCTAGACTGACATCAAAAAAGATCTATGGATACCATCCCCAAATCAGTGAGAACCCTAGAGAACCAGAGAGAACCTGAGCGCCCTGATGGTCCTACACATCACAAGGGAAACGTGATGGGCTCGGGGTGGCAGGGTTGGGACTGGCCACGTACAGCAGCTGCCCACCGACACCACGCAGAGCCAGATTGAGGGTGAAAATGGCGGTGAAAACCGCTGGATATATGTGGGCCTCCATGTCGTGAGGCAACAGGCCCTTCTTTAGGCGTCGTCACTGTTGCTTCTCTTCGGTTGTGGCACTAGAGACATGGGGGTAGGTGGGGGGTTGATTGGAGGGGGGTTGGAGGATGGAGATGAAAGCATCATCCACCTTGGAAACCTGGGTAACTGGGTGGTGGAGTTGGATTAAAAAGGCAATGTGCAAAAATAGAAACAGGAGTGTAATTACATTGTAGTAAGTGTGTTATAGAGATTTAAAGATAGGCAGGTCTCCTGTTTCCCTCACACACACACACACACACACACACCTCAAGTGTGGATGCCAATAGGCTAGGTGTCATATGTGATCAAGTGTGAGGGGGAAAATGAGCCGGGAATAAAGAATGAGCACAAGATTTAATTAAATTTCATTTAAATTTCCAAATTACGTTTTTTTTTTTTTTTTTTGCGTTTTCTTACCATTGTACGAAGCAGAGAGACGACAGCACCGTCAAAGCAGAAAGCAATCCACATAGTTTGTCTTCCTGAGGACCCAACATTTCCACCAAAATCCGTTTGAATGGCACTTTCAGTAATCCAACCTCCAGCGGTTCAGGAAAAAAAAAACGCTACTGAGAGTTTTAAAAAAACGTAAAAAATGAAAAAGGAAAAAAAAAACGAATTAAAAAAAAAAATAAATAAAACAAGGACAAATCAACAGCTCGAATCAAACGCTAACCAAACCATGCACACACACACACACGTGTGTGTTGACGGTGATGGCCCTGAAATAAATAAATAAATAAATAAATAAATAAATAAAAGAATAAGTACAAATAATGAAAACGCCAAAGCGTGGAGAGAACGGAGAGATAGAGAGAGAAGCTGATAGAAAGAGAGGAGAGGGGAGGTGGGAGTGGGTAAGGGGTGAGGGGGGGTCTGTACACCGGCGTGTAACGGAGGTCCCGGCTGTTTTGGTTTGGACGCTTTCTCTTCTATCGAAATCCACGCAGGTCCCAGACCCCCTCAGCCTCGGCGCTACGCATCTTCCTCAGACTCCGTTTGCGTGGCTTTTGTTTTCCTTCTCCTTCTTTTTCGTGTTGTTATTATTATTATTGTGAAGCGAGGAAGGAGGGAAGGAGGGTGGGTGGTAAACGTAGGAGGAGGAGGAGGAGGAGGAGGGAGGGGGGCGGGGGGAAGGGGGGGCAGAGGCAGAGTTTAAAAAAGAAAAAAGTAGAAAAAAAAATAGAAGGGAAAATAAATTTGGAAAGAAAGGAGAACGAAGGGAGCCTAAGAAGGAGAGGAGAGGGAGAGAGAGAGAGAGAGAGAGAGAGAGAGAGAGAGAGATGAGAAATAAAAGGATGGAGAAAGGGAAAAGAACAAAAAGGACGCGTCTTGTCCCTTGTTTTTCTCGGCTGTGTTTTTGTTGAATCACAGCGTGTTCCCGGTCCGGAGGTGCGGAGGAGCCATGCCGCTGAGGATGAGGATGATGAGGATGAGGAGGAGTAGGAGGAGGAGGAAGAGGAGGAGGAGGGGGGGAGGGAGAGAGGGGGGCTTTGCTCCTCTCTCTCTCTCTCTCTCTCTCTCTGTTGTTCTCAAGGCTTTTTATTCCTCCTTTCTTCCTCGTCCCTTCTTCTTCCTTCCTTCTTTTCTGTCCCTCCGCTCGGTGGGGGGCTGGGTGCTGAGTGGTGGGTGCTGGGCTGGGAGAGGAGAGGTGGGGTGGGGTGAGGTGTGGGGGGAGGGGGGTGTCAGGGGGTCCGCGAGGCGACAAGGGAGGGAAAAGAGAGCTGCATCCCCCTCGCGCTCGTCCTGGACGCGCGAGATATTGCCTTCTCCTTCTCCTTCTCCTTCTCCTTCTTTTGCTGCTGCTGCCGCTGGTTCTCCGCCGCCACCGACGAGGATGAGGATGGTAGCGGTGGCGGTGGCGGTGGTGGTGGAGAAGATGAAGGCAGAATTTTCATTAAAAAAAAACCAAAACAAAAACAAACAAATAAAAAAGGGGGGGTGGGGGGTTCCAAAACAAGCACGAGGATAAGCGGAGGGGTGTCTCGAGAGCGCTCCTCAGAAAAGGAAGAAGGGTACAGAAAGGTCCAAGGGATCGCCCGGTTATTTGATCTAATTCAAGTCTGGCGTGCGCTGCAACAAAAAAACACCCGCGTGAAACAAACGAACCCGCGGAAAAAGGCCGAAAACGGGCGCGTGTCGTGTCAGTCACGTTAAAAACAAGTAGGAACAAAAAAAATACAGGTCCAACAGATCGAAGCCCCCCGACGATCCCCGACGTGTGAGCGCGCGCCGTCAGCCCCGCTTCTTCGTGTTCCCGCTCTCGCTGGCTCGCTCGCCTCGGCGCAGAGACGGAGCCCGAGAGTGATGACACACTTCAGCAGAGAGAGCGAGAGAGCGAGAGAGAGAGAGAGAGAGAGAGAGAGAGGAGGTGTGTGTGTGTGTGTGTGTGTGTGGGGGGGGGGGGTTCTAAAAACTCCAGCTCGAGAATGCGGCGCCTTTGAGGATGATGGGGGGGTGGGGGGTGATAGTTGCTGTGTTCAGACGATGTAAAGCAACAACAAACAAAAAAAAAAACACAGAATTAAAACCGAATTAAAAAGCCGAAGCGAATCGAAGCAGGAGAAAACGGCGGGTCGGTCGGTGCATGCGCGCTTTCCCTGGGGGTGGGGTGGGGGGGGTCTCACATCTCCCCACAAACTCGCATTAAAATGCGCCAAAGTCTTCTGTCTCTACTCTTTAATCTCCACGCTGGAACATCGCTGTGAACACACTATAGCATCCATCCTGTCTACCTGTTGCTCTGCATACTGTATTAGCCCTGTGTCTCAAAGAGCAGGTCCGACTTTACATTTACAGGGTGGTCTGAAAACTCCAGCAGCCACCGCTGTGTCTGATCCACACAGTTGTGTGGCGGTGCATTGGGGGGGGGTCCTGACCATTGAAGAACAGGATGAAAGGTGGTGAACGCTGTGTATGTGGAGAGCTCCGGCGTGCTCCTGTGTGGTCAGTGGAGCTGGAAAGATGGGCAATGAGTGTAGAAGACTCTGCATTCAGAGCACACGCCAGTATATTTCCATTATCACACGTGTTCACGTGCCAGCGACAGCGAATAACCCGTCTCCGCTTTCAAGCCCGGTCCATAATTTCAGCCACAAAAGCCCTGGACGCAGGCTACAGACGAGGTGGTGTGTGTGTTTTTTTTATTGTATGATTATTATTTTATTTCCTTCTCCACTGACTGGAGATGAGGCTTTCTGCAGGGATCTGTGTGTGCTGCCTAGTTGCTAGGCAACCCTGCGAGCAGTGATGCAGCGTCGGTGTTTGGAAGAGAAGGCTGAGTGCGATGTGACACATTTTGAAGGCAGCCGAGGCCGGGCAGGAGGGCAAAACGGTGCCCTCGCTCATACCCCCCCCCCCCCCCAATAAACCCCTGCTGCCTATTAATGGTATGACTGACCACACTCTTATCCCCGATAATGTCCCCTGAGAACAGGGAGGGAGATGTTGATATGCAGGACAGAGACAGACGGCCATCAGCGCTATCTGGAGTAGTTCAGCGGCACGCTACAAGATTAGTTTAATGAGGCATTCATATCCAGCCATATCAGCATGTTCCCATCCACTGACTGTACATCATATGTTTACTGCACACCACTGAAGATGTAGAAAGGGCTTAGATCCAGCGTCAAGAGGTCCAGCATTCAAGGGCGAGTGGGAATCCTTTAGCGGAATGACCTTTCTAGTTAGAAGTGATGGTGATGTCCTACCATCTGTGGACACCTCTTCTGGGAAGACTTTAAATGTGATGGTGAAACACTGCTGTATCAGTAAATGCAGGTGCTTTTGGATGTTGAATGATTCATTCTGGATCACATAGTCCACCCCAGCTCATCCCAACACCGTTCCATTTCTCCACAGCTCAATTCACAGTGGGGGATGGGCATGGTGACCTTAAGCTCATGTGTGGTTACTTCAAATCATCCTATTATATTTCATTCAAGCTTTATGCTTCAGTATTAGCTCAAATTTCCATAGGCTCTAGCTATTTAGCATCATGGACATTCCCATCCACATGCATCCTGCAGCATTAGCCTAGATCATCAGCACCACGGACAGCTCTAAATACCGTTCTCACCTTTTCATCGCCATGAACAGCACCATCCACGTGTATTTTTCGACTAAGCTCTTCTGGATGTCAGCACCATGGACAGCACCACATACTCGTTCAGCACAATGGACAATGCTGTCCAGGGTCATCCTTCAGCATCTGCTTTAGTCTGCAGCACCACGGACAGATCCACAGGATCTATCTTGTCAGTACCATGGACAGCACTATCCAGGTTCATCCTTCTGCATCAACACCACGGAGAGCATTATCCCTAGTACTCAGAAGCCGCTTTTGTGTTCAGAACTATGCACAGCACCAAAGCCATGATTGCTGGCCAGAAACAATTGTCACGCACCCATGCCTAACAAGTCCGCTCTGTAGATGTGTGCGGATAAAGAAGGGGGATGTAGATGCTGTTCATGGTGCTGAAAACCCCCGGCTGAAAATACCCAACAGCATCTCTACAAATTATGGGCACAGTAGCACTAGAAATAATCATTAGTGAAGGACAAAGTGTTTACGATACCTTCCTAGGGTCATAATCAGTAACACACCTTGATATTAGGATGTTATGCTGTGTCTGGGCCATTTGAGCATCCTTGGACATGCATATGTATGAAGGTACTGTAATAATCATAACAGTGGCAATGAATATGCATTTGTAGGCCGCTGCACTTGCACTGTAGGGGTTGTGTTTACACCGTCATTAAAAGATGGAGGCATATTTGCAGCGCTAATTCCATGCTAATCTTAGAAGGCCATAGAGCAGTGCTTACCCAGGAAAGACATTAGCCTGCTCTGACTTTAATCGTCCTGCAGACTGTGGTCGTGTAGCAGCATGCATTTTGTATGCATTTGTTTCATATCAAGGGGCTTTCATTCCTTATTGCTCACTAGCAGCTCTACACAGAGTCACATGCCATAAGCAGCAAGGTAAGATGCTGTTAGCACCTGATGGATTTATGTTGTTCATATTAATGGAGATATAGAGTCAACTACTAGAGAGCTATCAACAGGAGGTAAATACAGAACTGATAAGTGTGTGTTTCACTAAACAATGAGCCACCACTGACAGGTGACACCGACACACTGATTATGTCATTCCATATGGCATCTTTCCGGGGGGTGGTATATATTAAGTCAATGGTCAGTTTGTGGAGTTGATGTTGGAAGCATGTAGAAATGGGTGAGGGTAAGCATTTAAACCATTTCGACCACATTTTAATGGTTATGATTTGGTCAGAGCAGGGCATCTCCAAAAACAACAGATTTTCTGAGGTGTTCCCAGTGTGTAGTGGTTAGTACCTATCAAAAGTGGTCCAGCGACAAGGTCATAGATGGCACAGGCCTCTTCCAATCCCAGAGAAGAGCTACTGCAGCACAAGCCTCTGGAAAAGTGAATATTGCTGGTTCCCCCATTTATTTGCATAGTTATTAAACTTAAGGCTATTATCTTCAGTAATTACTGTTAATGACTTAGTAACTACTATGTAATAACATGCAAGTCATTGTTAAAACAAGTAAAGGATTATGGCTGTTTATTGATACATGTTTAACCGCTTGATCTTCAACCTTATTCAAATGCAGGCCAATTACGATCAATAATTACTATTAATAAGCTAATAACTACTATTAATAATGCAGTAATTACCATTAATGACTCAGAATGAACTATTAATAACTCAAAAGCTACTATAAATATATTAGTAATTATTGTGTTATTCATATGTAATTCACAGTAGTTACTCTGTTATTAATAGTAATTATTGTGTTAGTCATATGTAATTCACAGTAGTTATTCTGTTATTAACAGTAATTATTGTGTAATTCATATGTAATTCACAGTAGTTACTCTGTTATTAATAGTAATTATTGTGTTATTCATATGTAATTCACAGTAGTTACTCTATTAATAATAGTATTTAGTTAACAATTCAAAATTTGCTTAAGAAATGCACCACAAATGTTTCTTCTGTCCCACTGTACACTCTTAATAAGGGTTCTCTTTGGAACCATGAGTTCTATACACATTTACATGCTGAAATAGTTCTTTGCCTAATGACACGGTTCTTCAGAATGATGGAGAACGTCTTATATATGGTTCTGTAAACACCAAAACAGTGAATATGTTTCTATACTGTGCCAAAAAAATGGCAGTTCAGTCCTAATTTACACGCTTCAGTTGTACTTTAATAAAGAGAATGGTTCCCTTTAGAACCACAGGTTTTATACAGAAGCATTTGCGTGCTGAAATCGTTCTTCACTTTACTGGAGAATGGGCGGTGTATGGTTCTCAGTATCACAGCATCTGCAGTGTGGTTCTACACAGCACCCAGTAGGTTCTTTAATCCCACCTTAAGAAGGTCTTTCAAAGGTTCTTGTATCAAAGGTTTTCCAGTATAAAGCACAACTTGAGCTACCTGCGAGACACATTTATACCACCGTAAGAGACTGAGACCATGGTCCTTAGTCTTTCTACAGCCCCAATATCATAGCTGCCTCTCTAATTCATTCCAGTGTGTGTTAGTGGCCGGACAGCCTCGAGCTCTCCGTAAAGAGCCTCCGTGTAATGACACAGCCAAAAAAATGCCTCTCGCTGTCAGCATGAGGTCGTCCAGAGTGCGAGGGACAAGATGGATGGACAGTAGTATGTCACTGACCTCCTATCGTCTCTTTCCCGCAATGCAATTGAAATGAAAACATCACCCATTTTGAGCAACAAATCCATAGCATTAAAGTAGGGCCCATTATTACATTAGTTACATGGTTATTACTGGGTTATTAATAGTAGTTGTTAAGTCATTAACAGCAGTTAACATGTTAATATTAATAATTACTATTAATAACAGAGTAACTACCGTGAATTACATATGAATTACACAATAATTACTATTAATAACAGAGTAACTACTGTGAATTACATATGAATTACACAATAATTACTGTTAATAATAGAGTAACTACTATGAATTACATATGAATAACACAATAATTCATATTAATAGTCCAGAAAACTACTGCAAGAAGGCCCTCTCATTTAATGTGAATGTCCTGAGAGTTCCAGGAAAGCATGAGGTCACACTGCGTCTCTCTGTAGCGCAGATTTCCCCACGCCGGCTGTTTGGAAAATGCCAGGACCGCGTTTTGGAAGCGCCGCTCTACGTTTCCCTGTTTGTTAGCAGCAAATTCTCTTATTAGAAATGTCACTCATTGCGGATGTAGTCGGCTAATTAAGTTTTTTCTGCCCTCGTCCTCCTCCGCAGCTCCGTCCCGTTGGGTTTTCCTGCTTGACGTATTGCTTTATCTGGAAGGAACGTTGGGCCAGAACCGGCTTAGATAGACACTTCTTCCTGTTCCGAGGCTGCGCTCCGCTGATGAAGTGCAGGGTTTCTGCTGTGTTTCTGTGCTCTTTACCCATGATGCACGTGTACGGTTCAGTGAGGGGTGGGGGCTGTTCAGATTAAAGACGCTGATTGTTGACCTCGTGTCCACTTCACCCTCTCAGCCCCCAATCCCCCCTCAAACCCTCCGGCCCTGACCCTGATGAAGGGTCACTGCAAATTGACGCTGTGCTCATGGAATGATGCCCGGAATTACACAAAAATCTCTGGACATTTTGGGTTGTTTTGGGAGAGAAACTGTCCGGTTCAGTCCAGTCCCGTCCGGCCCTATCCAATCCAGTCCGGTTCAGCTCGGTCCAGTCCAGTCTAGTCCAGTCCAGTCTAAACCAGTCCAGTCCTTTCCCGTCCTTTTCAGTCCAGTCCAGTCCAATGCAGTCCAGTCTAATCTGTTCCAGTCCGGTCCAGTCCAATCCAGTGCAGTCCAGTCTGGTCTGATCCGGTCCAGTCCAGTACAATCCAGTGCATTTCAGTCCAGTCCAGTCCCATCCAGTCCAGTCCATTTGAGTCCAGTCCAGTCCAGTGCAGTCCAGTCTGGTCCGATCCGGTCCAGTCCAATCCAGTCCAGTCCAGTCCAATCCAGTTCATTTCCGTCCAGTCCAGTCCAATCCATTCTGATCCGATCTGGTCCAGTCCAGTCCAATCCATTTCAGTCCAGTTTGGTCCGATCCGGTCCAGTCCAGTCTTATCCAGTTCATTTCAGTCCAGTCCACTCCAATCCAGTCTGGTCCGATCTGGTCCAGTCCAGTACAATCCAGTTCATTTCCGTCCAGTCCAGTCCAGTGGTGATTTTCCTGTGCTCCAGCAGGTTGAAGAACAGTGGGTGTGTTGGAGATCTCCGTCTGTGATGAACAGGACAGTGGAAGGGCCGGCACATGTCTGGAAGCTAGCTATGCATTAAGTATGTGATACTATTTATATCAGTCAAGTCAAAGTGACCCAGTAACTCCTGTCTTACGCAACACGTGTGTGTATAGACGCATGTGTGTGTGTGTGTGGCTGTTTATGTGTGTGCTTGTGCAGGACACTAAGCACACCTACACCTCTAGGGCTTCTTGTGTCCACAGCTCAGCGGCCAATCAGCAGAGGGGAGCCCTGGTCAGGTGACCACAGGGCAGTGAGTCACGGTGCGCCTGAATGGGCATCAGGAGGGAAGTGGACTGCTTGATCTGCTGTCCACTGGGACCGGGCTCAAGGGATCTCTCTGGCACTCTGTCTGGACGCTCTGTCCATGCACATCGCTGGACCTCCGAATCATCCACACAGAAAACGCTCTGGATGTCGGGCTGGACGTTACCATGACAATGGAGGGAAGAGTAGTAATTAATAATAATAATAATAATAATAATAATAGCAGCAAACCCACTATTAGCATACACTGACCAGCCAAAACATTAAAACCACATTCACTGTTCATTCTCCCAGCTACTGAGCATTTCAGAGTGTAGTCCACCTGTTGCTCTGCATACTTTACATGTTAGAACCTTCCACCCTGTTCTTCAATAGTCAGGACCCCTACAGGTCCCCACAGAGCAGGTGTGATGTGGTGGTGGATGATGGTGTGTTAGTGTGTGTAGTACTGGTGTAGAGTGGATCAGACACAGCAGTGCTGCTGGAGTTTTTAAGCCCTGTGTTGTTTTGACCGTCCTCTAGTCCTCTGATCTGTTCTGGTGTGGACTTCCATCTCCTGACTAGATTTCACAAGGTTTACGTTGATACCTTGCACATGGCGGTCCACTATTGGGTCTCTCCATCACCCAGCCATGTCCCATCAGGCCTTGCGGTGGAGAGGGGATGAGTGAAAGCCTGCTGGACAGCCATCAGTGAGCGGATGGTGGATTCGAAGGCCCTGGGCGTTCATCAGTTCTAAAGCCTTTGATTTCCACCAGCCCCAGCTCTCAAGGTGATGCTCTGGGGACAGTGGAGGATTTGTTCCCTGCTTCCGGACGTTCCATTCTTAGGGGGGAGGGAGGATGGACATCATACCTGTGTCCGGAAAGATGATCAGGGTGTCGGAAACCAGAACTGGCCAAGCGTGCTTCAGCAGAAGTAAGATAACACCCACCCTGCCCTCTGCCGTGACCAGGAACAGGGAGTAATTTTAGCTGTGGATTAAATAAGAGCCGATGATGCGGAAGGAAAGGTCGTCACCTTTTATTAATGGACACTTTTGGCTTTTGTAAAAAAAAACAACAAAAAAAAAAACTGTTTGACCACTTCTAAGTCCTTGACCAATTGCAAATTGTCCACAACTGATAACTGCATAACACTAGCACCCCTCAGTGCTTTACATTCTCTGGGACATCTGAGAGTCACCCCCCATCACCACCACTGTGCAGCATCCACCTGGACAATGCCACGGTAGCCCACCCTCACCAGTCTCCCTACGAGACAAGGAGGTGATGAACTGAGGTAAGGACTGATGAAATGACCACAGGGACAGTTAAAAACCTAGACATCGAGGTCACACCCCAACTTTTTACCTAGAAATGCCGAAGGGTGTTTTATGACCTGAGAGAGATGTGACCTAGGGGTCTTTAAATTTCATCACCAGGAGAGTGCAGTTGTTCAGTACGGTGTCCCAGTTACTGCACCCAGGCATTGAGATCCTAACAGACCACAGAGACAGCACCCCCTGGAGGCCACACTTGCAGAATCTGTAAATACTGTAGTTGTTTATAGAGTGGATTATGACATCACACACACCAGCCTTCATTCAAATGAATGGGAGTTATAATGAGGGATAAAACGGGACGGAGGAGTGCGAACGGTCTGAAACTTGACGGTGAAAGAGTTAGAGCTGTTTAAACAAACAAATAAATACATAAAAATTAATGTTGTCATGGCTGAATGCCATCAAATCCTGACAGAGCAGTCCACGGAGGTGATTATGAAGTGTACATGGGCAAGAAATGTCTCCTGTGGAGCATATCACATGACCCAGACCTCCAGCGTTCCACATCCTTTAACCCTGGACAGGGGAGTGGTCCCAGGGACATGACGGTCTATAGCTGAAGCATCACTTAACCGGTCAAACCAATGGGATCTTCAGGGACAGAGTAGTGCTGCGTCAGCTCAGAAACACAAATGCAGCAGTGTTCCCGGAGCGATCCGAACCGCTGGTAAAAACCTGCCATGTGTGAAATATAGTCCTCTCATGATCTAGTACATATTTTATACTGGATCCTTCTGCCTTATTAGAGTCACCCCACAGGTCCACCTCACTGGCCCACAGTCTAGTGTGAGTGTGTGA